>NW_006159908.1:405411-419487 GCF_000334495.1 Tupaia belangeri chinensis | reverse complement strand
ACCAGACAGACAGAGAGAGACATAGAGACAGAAAGCGAGAAATCACCCCCTAGGGGGGGATGGTCACACCACAATCCCTTCTCCTCCATTCTCCTCTCGGGATCTTGGGCACGCACGCATACGCGCCCAGCGTGAGTTTTAAGCCACGGGTTCCAGGACGCAAACCGCGGTCAACTACGTGGGAGTCCAGCGACATAGCCATTACGCTAACTGCTGGTTCCCTCATTCTTTATTTTTTAAATCTTAGCCATTCTGACTGGGGTTAGATCAATAGCATCTCATTGTGTCATTGTGGTTTTTGATTTGAATCTCCTTTATGGTAAGGGATGTTTATCATTATTTTCATGTTCCTTTTGACAGTACATAAGTCTTCCTTGGAGAGTGTCTGCTCAGCTCATCCTCCCATTTTTTGCTTCAATTTTTTTGTTTGTTTGTTTTGGTGGGTGGAGTAAGCTGCTTGAGTTCCCTGCCTATTCTGGTTATCAGTCCTTTATCTGAAGTATAGTTTGCAAATATGTTCTTCCACTCTGAGGTTTGTCTCTTCACTGTAATTATTGTTTCTTTTGCTGTGCAGAAGTTTAACCTGAAGGAATTCCCCTTGTTTATTTTGGAGGTTATTGCCTGTATTTTGGGGGTCTTATTTAAAAAGTCTTTTCCAACTCCAATGTCTCTAAGAGTTTCCCCTGTGTTTTCCACCAGCAGTTTTATTGTTTGAGGTTTTATGTTTAGGTCTTTGATCCATTTTGAGTTGATTTTTTTGTTAATGGTGAGAGATAGGTCCAGTTTCATTTTTCTGCAGGTGAATATTCTGTTTTTCCAGCATGATTTGCTGAATAGATTTTAATTTGCTATTTCTGATAAGTAATGATGTTACACATCTTTTTGATGGTGCTTACTTTCCATCTGCATAGCCTATTTTGGTGAAATGCCTGTTTATGTCATTTGTACATTTTCAGATTAGTTTGTTTTTTCATTGTCGAGATTTGTTTCTTACTAGTTCTTGGTTAGACATGAGGTTTGCAAACATAATATGTTCTCTAAATCCCTAGCTTGTGTTTTTTGTCCTTTTCACGTGGACTTTCACAGAGCAAAAGTATTTAACTTTGATGAGGTATAATTAATAGATTTTTTTCCTTTTATGAATTATGGATCTGGTGCCCAATCTAATAATCCTTTGACTAATGATTTTTTTCCTAAAAGTATTTTTGTTTTATATTTTACATTTACTTTCATGACCCATTCTGAGTTAAAGTCTAAAGTTTATTTAACAAATTTATTTTTTAATAAAGATTTATTTTTATGCCTATGGTTGTCTAGTTGCTTCAGCAACAGTTTAAAAGGTTATTTTTCCTACAGTGAATTGCTTTGAACCATTGGCAAAAATCAGTTGAACATATTTGTGTGCATCCAATTCTGGGTTCTTTATTCTGTTCCATTGGTCCATGTATCTATCTCATAACCCTTACCACCCAGGCTTGGTTATTATAGCTATAGAGCAATCTTTAATATTGAACAGACTGATTTCTTTCACTTTAGTCTTAAATTGTTTTAAAATTTTACTTATTTATTATTCACAAAGATTATGCATTATATGTAGTTATATACATATATATATATAATTAACAAGGTTTTATGTGAATGTAAATTATTATTTCTCTGAAATAAATGTCCAAGAGTGTGAGTTCTGGGTTGTAATGACATATTCATGTTTAGTTCTACAACAAACTGTCCTTTATATATATCATGCACCTGACTTAAGATATGTATTGTGGAGTGACTCAGTTGAGCTAATTAATGTACATTGGGTAATTGGAAAAGTTGTGATGCATTTTTTTCATAGAAAAAAAAAAACAGAAAAAAATACGTGATGACTTTTCTGATAACCCAGTATTATCTCTTTTGTTATAGTTTAGAATTATTTATTTATTTATTTATTGTTGTTATTATTTTTTAATTTGACCGGAGAGAGAGGAAAGGAAAGAGAAAAAACAAGCTGCCAGGTCCAAGACTCGAACCACAATCATCCATGTGGAATTCAACACCAATATTATCTTATATACTATCCATTTTCTGATGAGAACAGCTAAAATCTATGTTTTTATTGATTTTCAAAGCACAAATACATTGCTATTAACTATAGTCACCATGTGGTACAATATATCTTTTGTATTATTCCTATGTAACTGAAATTTTGTACCCGTTGGCCAACATAATCTCAGCGCCACACACTTCTAGTCCCTGGTAATCACCATTGTATTTTTTTATTTTATGAGTTTGACTTTTCTAGATTCCACATATAAGTGAAATCATATGGAATTTCTTTTTCTGTACCTGGATTATTTCACTTAACGTAATGTCTTTCAGGTTCACCTATGCTGTTGCTGCAAAATCCTAATCTTTTTAAAGCTGGATAGTATTCCATTTTGTGTGTGTGTGTGTGTGTGTGTATGTGTGTGTATAAATAATATTTTCTTTATCTGTTCATCCAGTGATGTACATACAGTTAGATTGATTCCATATATTGGCTATTTTGAATAAGGCTGCAGTGATCATGTGAGTGCAGATACCCGATTTCAATTTACACATTTAATGGTTTTGTTTTATTTTGACTTAGTTTTAGTTGTCAGAGGGCTCATGTACTCAGGAGAGGGAGAAAGAGAGGGAGAGTAAGAGGGAGGAGGGAGAAGGAGAAAGCATCCAGTTCACCCACATTGGAGTGGTCACACTGCAATTCTTTTTTTCTCCATTTCTCCATCCTGTTAGGATTTTAGCATACACATGGTCCTGGAATGCTTGAGTGGGCCCCTAAATGTTTTTTTTGTTTGTTTGTTTTGTTTTGTTTTGTTTGTTTGTTTTGGTGAGGGTGAGGATGTATATATCCAAAAAAAGAAAAAATAATAATAAAATTAGTGCATAGAAGAGATATTGGATGGTATTGTAGCTCTCTTTTTAATTTTCTGAGCAACCAACATACTATTCTCTATAAAGACAATACTGATTTACATTCCCACCAACAGCATTCAGGAATTCCCTTTTCTCCATGTGGAAAAAAGTTTGAAGTCAATGCATAGCTTTTTCACATAACATTTTAATGAACTTTTTTAAGACCTCTCATATTTACTATCAGATGTCTGATTTGCACGTATTTCCTTCCATTCCATATATTATCTCTTCACCTTGTTTTTCGTGGTCTTTGCTGTGCAGAAGATTTGATGTAAACTTATTTACCTATTTTCACTTTTGTTGTCTCTGCTTTTGTGGTCATATCCAAAAATAATTATTCCATCTAATGTCATAGAGATTTCCCTCTATGTTTTCTTTTAGTAGTCTTATAATAATTTTGAGTCTTGTATTTAGGTCTCTAATCTGTTTTGAATTGGTTTTTGTATATAGTGTCTCACTTTGTTGACAAGATCATTTCAATTATTTTAGAAAATATACCTTTCCATATTAATTTTAGAATACCCTTGACTATATCTATAAAAACCTGGCTGGGGTGGGCAGCAGATGGCGTGGTGGTTAAGGTGCTGGACTCCCACATGATCACCTGTGACTTGAAAATTATACCAGGTGCATGAACCTGTGTGCCGGAAATCCCAGGAGGAAAATAGGGGAGAAGGGGTTGCAATGTGGCATTCTCCCCAGGGTGTGATTTCTTATCTTACTTTCCCTTTCACTGCCTCTCTGGGAAGTGCAAAATGCCTTATGACAAAAAACTTAAAAAAAAAAAAAAGTTTGCTGGGACTTTGACAGGAACTTTGATAAGAATTAGGGGAGAACATATCTTTATTTTGTTGACTCTCCAGTCACCAAGCATATCTGCTTATGTTGTGTTTGAGTTCATTTATTAGTGATTTATGATTTTCAGCATATATGTCTTATACATGCTCTATAAGTGTATACCTAAAATTTTCACTTTATGCATAGTGATTGAAAGGTGTAATAAATTTCAAGTAAATTTATTTGTAATTACATAGCATCATGCAAATTCTTGTTTAATGCACTTGGTTTTTCATACTTGTATGTATGTGTGGGTTGGAAGTCGGTGTTAGGTGAAAGGAAAAAACAGAAAAAGTCACAACAACCACAAAAGCAGAAGATTGTTTTTGTAAACAAACTTCTTTTTTTTTTTAATGTAGGGTCTTAGTTGTTCAGATTAGCATTGAAATTTTAAAAATATGAGTATGTTTATTTTAAACATCATAAATAAAATATTTTTGAGGCTGGCCTGTTTGCCCCAAATAAGGATCCTGAAAAAAAAACAGAATGGACTCAACTTTAAATAGATAGATAAATATTTAAATAAGAGATTCATCTTAATCTTTTTTTTTTTTTTAAGAGGTTTTTTGCAATAGGGTGCGTGCACTCACCAGAAAGACAGAGGGAGACAGAGAGACAGAAAGCAAGAAATCACCCCCCAGGGGAGATGGCCGTGCAGCAATCCCTTCTCCTCCATTCTCCTCTCAGGATCTTTTGCACACAGGGTGCGCCTGGCGTGAGTTTAAGCCACTGGGTCCCATATAAGCCAGCTATATGGGAGTCCAGCAACATAGCTATTACACCAGCTGCTGATCCCTCCGCATTTAATTTTTAAAATAATTCACCATAAAGCCAAGAGCTTGGTTGAATTTATTTTGTAAATTTGAAGTTAAAAATAAAGCAAAGGCAATCTTCAGAGAGAACATTAAATTGATGGCACTTATTTTTATTTTCTGATGGACAAGTGGTTTCCTTGATAGGCGAATATCTTTCTGAGGGTCAGCATAATTGCAGTCAGCATTTAAATGCTATTTCTGAACTAGAGGCTAACTCTGTTGTGAGCTCTGTAAGATTCCTGGTACTGTGAGCATAACTTGCATGGTGTCACTTTGAAGGTAAAGTCATGTCTCCCTGGATGCACTGTCAACAAGCCTGATGAGATACAGCGTTGGTGCTTTGACTCTTTCTTCAGTTGTACTTTGACTTTGGAGTCCTTTGGGTTATTCTCTACTAATCTGGAGAAATCACAGCTTCTGGCTATTGTGTACTGTTTGCACAGTTAAACAAGCCTGACTGTCAGATTTCCAATACTTAAAGAATCTACAAAATGTGTGAAATGACCTTGGGCATTATTTTTCACACACATTGTAATCATCTCTAGATTTAAACTTGAGGGTTATAGACAGAGTTGCACATTTAAACATGGGAATTTCTTTTTTGGCTGACAGACAAAGTTGAAATTTGCTAGTATTTCTTCTCCTTAATTTTGTACCTAGGGGATAAATATTATTCATTGATTTGAAGAGTAATCTCTTTACTAGAATAAGAAAGACCTCCATGACAATACTCCATAGTGGTGTGTCTTATATTTAGTCCTGTATTCAGTCATGCTGTGGGTTATAACATAATTTTTAAAAACAGAATGACACAGTCTATTTCTTTCACTCTAGAAATAAAGAACTAAGGGCCAGCAGGTGTTATGGTGGTTAAAGTGCTGGACTCCCACATAGTCAACCATAGTTCAAGTCCTGGACATAGCAGTTTGCTTTCTCACTTTCTCTCTTCTTCTCTCTCTCTCTGTGGTAAGCACATGTGCCCTATAGGAAAATTAAAATAATAATAATGAATAAAATTAAATGAACAATTCTTTAAAAAAAGAAATAAAGATTTACTTTGTCTTCTTTTTCTTCTGCTTTTTTGTTGTCAATGCTAGTATTAAGTCAGGTTTCTCTACACTTCAGAAAGTGTTTAACATAGTATCACTTAATCTTTAATATTGCTTGTTTTTCCTCTTTTTTTTTAAGAGTCAGTACAATAAAAAGGCTTTGAAATTAGACATTCTTAGATCAACATCTCTTTTCTAAAAATAATCAATCCCATGAATAGAAACACTTTGGATTCTTTGCTTTTCATTTCAGTTTTTTTCCTGCCTCAATGTTTAAATTGTGCAGAGTAAACTCATCAGTAGTAATGACTTACTGTAGATAAATGTATGTCTACTTTTCTTATTAATCCCGATTGCCAATGCAGATTTTTGTAGGGACTGAGACATTTGTAACACAACAGATTATTCATTAGTAATTCCAGGATAAGAACTCAACAGAAAATCACTCTAATCTAATGATTAAACTCTGGCTCTACAATACATTTAACATTTTAAATTCCTAGATACTCTGCTTTTTGAACTAAAACTATCCTCAAACCCTTTCACATGTTGTTATTTTATATCACTTCTATGAATATTATTAAGTACAAAAGACAATACACAATTGTATCCATTAAGTAAGATGGATGCTGTAAATATATGTGTGGATATTTTTTATTTCTGGTAATTTCTATTGGACATTCTCTGCAATCTCACCTCCTACAAACAGTTTAATTTTTCAAGGGATGTATACTTATATGCTTTTACGCAGGTATGATCATATATATAAATACTTAGCATTTCACTTAGACATGTCAGAAAATGTTTGTCTTTCAAATATGTTACTATACTATCCTTCAAAATAGAAAGTATATCCTTCTTTTCACCATATCTTAAAATGTCTATATATAGATGATATTTTTGTCAGTGTAAGTAATTGGTTCCAAAAGAATAAGGGGAATGAATAATCATGTTGTTTTGATAAGCACAGTGGTTGCTTTATTTAAAACAATAGGTAGAGGTAGGTAGGTAGATATAGAAATCTAATTTACGATATAGATTTTTTATTTGAGAAAAAAATCAGATCAAGGTAGTGACAAGCACATTGTGAGCAAAGCTCCATAATACCTGGGTTGCCTTCCAATGAAGCCAGTGTTTCAAGCCTTTTGAAAGCAGTAATAGCTCTCTGTTGGGTATTCTGTCTGTGTTCTGACCAGTAGCAATAAACTAGTTTCTTTAAATGTAGGTGCAATTTAAAATGCATACCTCATTCATTACTGAAAAGTAAAGGAAACCATAAAACTGGTAAGTAAAAGGCCATAGAGTTTAGCAGAGAAAACTCTGAAACCATAGTGATTTTTCCTCAATTTTCACTTCATTCTCTGTTGCTTTTATAATTCCTTTCTCTTGGAACACATTCGAGTCTCTGAGTATCCATTTTCTCCACTTTAAAATGAATGTATTAATAGAACCTATCCCATAGAGTAGACAAGAAGATGAAATAAGTTAAAGTATGCTAAAGTACATACTAAGAACTAATCCTGGCTCACTGGAAGGGCTTAGCAAAATTACTTAGTTGGCAATATTGTACAATTTGCAAGACTGCTCTCAATTCTAGAACTACTGAAGAATTCTAAAATGCATCTTTTCAGGAGTCATTTTTGGTAAGCTTACATGTTGTGAACTGTAAGTTGAATTTCTCTAAGTTGAATTTCCCTTGAATCTAAGCATTTTTAGTTGTATGTCCAATCTCTTCTGCTGGATTAAGATTCTCTTAGGTCAGGCTCATGTGAAAGTTTCTTTAAATTCTACCTTATTTGGTGTCCAGTTTAGTCCTCCAGTAATAAAAATCCTATAGGAACAGGGCTGCTAGAATGAGTCAGGTTTGGAACACATCAATACAAGCTCCATCCCACCCCACCCCAGGCCCAAGGACATGTGTAAGCAGAGTCTTGGCATTCCCTCGTTAAAGAGGTTTCTGACCTGGGATCCTGGGCTAGATGACTTCTATGAGATCTTCCTACCATGTTTTGAGAAACCCAGGACTATTACAAAGCTATTTGGGGGTCCACCAAGGGAGAGAATGTTTCAAAGAAATTTCTGCCTGAGTGATGACCATTTCCAAAATTATTGCTTGGTTAAAATTTCTCCAAATGAGGCAAAGCTGTTTGTGCATGCTTGAAGTCATCCATGTCTAACATTGCATAACTGACATTCTGAGCTTTATGAGGAGTGTAAAAAATCCAAAGATTTATTTTTAGTAGTCCTGTAAGCATGAAGACCTGCTAAATGGTTTTTTTTTTTTCCTTAAAAAAAGTGATGTTTCATGTATCCTCCAACTGTAGGGGCATTCTTTCCATTTTTAATTTATATATGGTTTATTTTATAGCCATTAGCACTGGTGAAGAAGTAGGCAACATGCCTGTAAAGAAGGAGAGTATCTTAGTATAAACAAAAAATTACCATGGTTTTGATTGAAATAAAAACATTAATAATTTTGGTTTACTTCCACTTGCCCTGTGATGATACAAGTTTGAATCACTGAGAGTTGTGAGATAGTTGACATTTTTAATCACTCACCAGAGGTTTCTGACCTGGGATCCTGGGCTAGATGACTTCTATGAGATCTTCCTACCATGTTTTGAGAAACCCAGGACTATTACAAAGCTATTTGGGGGTCCACCAAGGGAGAGAATGTTTCAAAGAAATTTCTGCCTGAGTGATGACCATTTCCAAAATTATTGCTTGGTTAAAATTTCTCCAAATGAGGCAAAGCTGTTTGTGCATGCTTGAAGTCATCCATGTCTAACATTGCATAACTGACATTCTGAGCTTTATGAGGAGTGTAAAAAATCCAAAGATTTATTTTTAGTAGTCCTGTAAGCATGAAGACCTGCTAAATGGTTTTTTTTTTTTTCCTTAAAAAAAGTGATGTTTCATGTATCCTCCAACTGTAGGGGCATTCTTTCCATTTTTAATTTATATATGGTTTATTTTATAGCCATTAGCACTGGTGAAGAAGTAGGCAACATGCCTGTAAAGAAGGAGAGTATCTTAGTATAAACAAAAAATTACCATGGTTTTGATTGAAATAAAAACATTAATAATTTTGGTTTACTTCCACTTGCCCTGTGATGATACAAGTTTGAATCACTGAGAGTTGTGAGATAGTTGACATTTTTAATCACTCACCATGAAGCCTGGCACTTTAAAATATTGAAGCCACAGAAGAAAGATTTAAGGTCCATGTCAATCCATAAGTACTTTGGCTTATATGAATTCTGTACAGCTCAGACTGGTCCCTGTTCCTTAGAAAGTGTCCATCTTTCACATTGAAGTGCTTTTAAAGTTTGGAAAGAGTCCATGAATTGTAATAATTTTGTACATTTTTACAATTCCAGAACTTAATTTGATGTTTTAATCATTTTAACTAAAAAAATCTATTTCGACCTAAACTGATACATTTGACATATTATAATAATTCACCTAGAGTTTTTATAGAATTATACTTAGAATGACCTATTCCCTTTATACTTTTTCTCATGCATAGATAAAATATTAAATAAATTATTCACCTTTTCTTCTGAGTATATTTTTATTGAGGATGTCCTTACATGCGAGTAAGTGGCAAGCTTGAAATCACTGTATTGGTGCAATTATGCAGAATCTTCTGTTCTAAGTGAAATTTGCAAATATAAAATTTTAATGTTAAGTAAAGTTTAACAGATGTATAACATGACAAAACAGCCACTAATAATATTTTGATTCACTGTAAGTGCTAGTTACCTTAACTTAGTGTGAATCCAACTCTACAATATCTCGAAGGGTCAGATACATGTAAAATATCACATACTTCATTAATATTAATGAGGGGCTGGACGGTGGTTCCGTGGTAAATTGCAGAACTGTGAAGTTGATCCACGTGCGAAGGTTTCAGGCTTGCCTGCGGAGACTTTGCCGAGTGTGCCAGACACATGCAAGCCCATGGTCCAGGACTAGCTGAAGCTGAGATTAACTGTGGCATCAAGACCACAATGGGGATGCTGTCTCTCTATTTCTTCTTTGCCTTTATCTGTCTCTCTTGCTCAATGAAGAAATAAATGGGTAAACTATATATATTTATTATAATAGAGTATGTTATTTCTTTGCTCTATACAGCTCCTCTTGGTTTTAGAATCAAACTGACCATTTTTATTTTCAAATCCTATGCTACTCTTGAGGTATAGGAAACTATTATATAATAAAAATGTCCTATAAATCTGTTAACCTTAAACAAAATTGATATTCTAATTTTTTAAATGAATGATTTAAACTTGGTTTGTCCATGTGTTCTGTACAATCAACTATATGAAGGTATACAAATTTTCCTATTTCTACGAATCTGAGTCACCTTTTTAAACACCAGAATATGTAATAGTTATTTCTCATTAACAGACCAAAGTATGTAGAACTCAATAGAAAAACAAAGAGATGTGGTTCTAATCTGAATTCTAAATTTTAATAGAAAGAGTGACTCTATTTAATCCACATCCTTGAATCTTCCTAAAACTAATCCTGCTGTCAATTTATTTTTTATTCAGCCATCCTCTTAACTATTTAAGCCTTATCATTCAAAAATTCAAAGGAAGATGTATGCCACAAATTCTTGCCTCTCTTTTTATTTCTAACATAATTAAAACAACTGAAAGGTGGGAGAGGGACTGATGGTGATTAACTGATGTAATAAAAAAATTGGTGAGGTCCTAACTATATTCTGTCAGCAGTTTTGTTCTTTATAATTTTCACTATATTAAGTTCTGTTCTCCCAAAATAGCCTTGAAAGACTGAAATAAATTCTGTGCTTGTTCAAGGATTCATGTTGAAAAAAAAAAAAAAGAAAAAGAAAAAACAGGTTGCACAAGAACATGTACCCAAAACTGAGACTCTTACAGATCATTGTATTGTTACCAGATAGTCTTGGCTACATGCAAGAATCTGAGGTTAATATAAAGATCAAACTGACTAGATTCACCAGTTCCCAGGAATTTTAGCTGTTAGGGTTTTGTAGAACTGGTTATACCCTATAAGGACATGCAGGTCTTTCTCTTTTTAATTTCATTGCATGACTCCACATTTCTGCACTGGTCTTATTTTAAGTCTCATTGGAGCTACTAGGAGTATGGATCCTAAAATTGCCTACTATGTTGTCTTGATTTCAAATTCTGGCCTCAGCCCTAGCTTCTAGAGCTAAAACACAAGGAAGGAAAGGAAATAGGTGTAATGCCTGTTGTATGCCAGGCACTGTGCTAGACT
The DNA here is from genome assembly GCF_000334495.1 of Tupaia belangeri chinensis. Lineage (NCBI taxonomy): Eukaryota > Metazoa > Chordata > Mammalia > Scandentia > Tupaiidae > Tupaia > Tupaia belangeri. Next base: position 408,572 of record NW_006159908.1, on the reverse strand, counting down.
ATCCATCTAGTCTTACCACAGGCCTGTGAGCGAGGTGAGTCTTCTCGTTTTTCAGATAAGGAAAAAGACCGAGTGTTATCACCCAATCACAAGTGAGCAGATAAATAACATAATTAAAAAGAAAATTAATTTGTTTTTAAAACTCATGCTATTTCTGTGAAGACCAAGAGGGAAAGAATAAAACTTTCAATTAATTCCATAAGCAGAAACATATGGTATTGTTAATGAAAAGAAAAGATCAGTAGAATATGCCAATTAGGAGCACAGACTAGAGATCCATGCTGCCTGGTTCAGTTCCTAGCACTGTCAGCTTTAAACCGTATGGCCTTGAACAATTTATTCAACCTCTCAGGACTCAGTTTCCTTATATGTAAAATAAATATAATAATAGCAGCTACTGTATAGTGTTGTATTAAGTAATCAGAACTTTACAAGACTAGTGATTTATTGTTGTTGCTGTTATTATTATTAAACTTTCACCAGAAGAGTCTTTGGAGATGATCTTATTTTAACTCTTTAATGAAACTGGGATTCTAATACATGACTTGCCCAGGGTTACAAAGGAAGACAGAAACAACATGAAGTTTTCCTAACATACAATCTATGGTCACACTTGTAAGCAAAAAGCACATTCACAAGATAATGAATGCTGATGCTGTATTTAAAATTTATTTATATCATCTTATAAACCCCTAAGCATTTTCTGCAATCTGCCTATCCTTACTGAGAAATAATATCACCTAATTGTAAAATTTTATGGATGTTGATAAAAGGAATGAATCAACAAATTATGAACATTCTGCTACATTTTATAAGTCCATAAAATTTAAGGATAGCCTCTTTTATGTATAAATAAAAAATTACACAAAGCAGTGAATGAAAAATGGTGGTAAAATAATTTTACTTAAATGTGAAAGATGTCTCCTTTTTAAGCTAAAGAATTTAGGACTTCTTGAATATTTGTCAAAATTAATGATGTGGATCACAGTTGTTACTCTTTCCTGTCGTCTTTAAATGGGTTGGCTTCCTCTGCACTGCACATTTTGTTCTAAAAAAGAAGAGAGCACAGTGATTAATGCACATATATTTTATGTTGTTAAAGTTTCAAAAATGATAAAACTCTGTTTTCACAACAGATTAGAAACATTTTCCTTCTTCTGGAAAAAAGTAATGAGCTACATAAATATAAAAATCAAAAGTGGCTATAAATGATGAATTCTGCACTTTTCCTGAAAAGTTGTTTTCCTCTGATGGCAAGAAAAAAGCAGAAAACTGGTCTTTTTGATTTGTATAAGCTTAGAGGGAAATAGTTTCTAGACTTCCTTTCAAACTAGTTTTCAAAATCAAAAATTACTGAGCACCTATTATATGCAAGGCAATATGCCAGTTGCTGGAGACACTGAAATTGGTAAGACAGAACTTGGACTATCAAGGACTTTACAACTAGTTATATGTTTTGTTCTAGCATGTTACTTAGTTACCAATACAGACTGAAATTATTTAATAACATTGAATAATTTGGTTAACAAATACAATATAGTTGAGACAATGTCAGAGCATATATACTCATTAAATGGTCGGCCCTTAATGCCATACTCTAATTACATTAAATAGTTTCAGAGTTACAATTAATTTTCACTTTTAAAAGCCATTGTAATGTCTTTTATTTATATAATTAAAATGAAAGCACTATAACACATTAAAACAGAGCTAATACAGGATTGTTTCAATGACAGCATTTTGCTGTGGGGAAAATAAAACAGTTCCAGAAAATACAAGTAATCTCTTAATTAGGCATCATTCACAGATTGTGAAAATGCTTATTTATGTCAGTAATAAGACTGTGTCTTATTTGCTTAATTTATTTTTATCAGATGTACTATCTTACTATTCTTGGCTTCACATTTTTATAGTAAAGTAAAAGATTTACCAAGTATCGTGATTTTTAATCAGATTTTATTGAGCAAGTTCCACTAATAACATCTAAAGATTATTTATTGTTATCAGAAGATAATGTTGGGAACCAGCAGTTAGCGTAATGGCTATGTCGCTGGACTCCCACGTAGTCGACCGTGGTTCGTGTCCCGGACCCGGTGGCTTAAAAAAACTCACGCCGGGCGCGTGTGCGTGCGTGCGTGCCCAAGATCCCGAGAGGAGAATGGAGGAGAAGGGATTGCAGCGTGACCATCCCCCCTGGGGGGTGATTTCTCGCTTTCTGTCTCTATGTCTCTCTCTGTCTGTCTGGCGAGCGCACGCGCCCTACAGTGAAAATCTCTCCAAAAAAAAAAAAAAAGAAAAGAATGTTTAAGTGATATAATTGGTATTGAATCTTATAAATACCACTAATAATTTTACTTCAGGTTTTTCTAAGATACAATTGTGAAACAGTTTACCTTAGTATTAAAATATGTCATACATACATAAAATATTTCCAAGTAAAATCTGTACTCAAATTTTCTGTATGCCTTTATTTTTTAATGCTTTTTAGACTTATCAATTAAAGTCTACAAAAGAAATAAATAGAGTGTAGCTCTAAGGAATCCTATTATTGTGTAAGTTAAAGGAAAAGTCACTACTTCAAGTGGAAAGTCTTGTTGGTTTGAAGTATAAGGTTGAATCTCAAGTAAGAGGTGTAGAATAGAGAGCCAGCACTATAGAGCAGTGATTAAACACTATGAATAGAAAGCTGGGTCTGACATGGCTGACGGGGGTTTAAATCTCAGCACAAGCAGCTTGAAAAACATACCAGCATAATTGCATGTGTGCTAAAATATCCTGACAGATTGGAGAAATGAAGAGAAAGGATTATGGCATGACCATGCCCCATCGGTAGAGGGTGTCTTCTCTCTCTCTCTCTGTTTCTTTATCTCTCTTGGGCAAGTACACATGTACTCTGGAAATAATATATTTATCATTAAATTTATAATACATTAATAATTAATAATTTTCTACCATATATCTATATTTATGTGTGTGTGTGTGTGTGTGTGTGTGTGCAGAAGAAATAAGAGAAGACCAAAACTCTGAGTGATGATATGATAATCCATGGGTAAAGTAGCGTAGTGGAAAGGCTAAGAAGAAAAATTGATCACTCAGTGTTAATGAAGTTGTGGAACTAAGAAATTCCTTAAGATGAGAATGATTTGCAGTATATAGCAGGA
>NW_006159908.1:395958-405397 GCF_000334495.1 Tupaia belangeri chinensis | reverse complement strand
AACACAGAGTCATTAGAGTGTAGAAGGACAAAGAGGATTAGATAATTAAGGCAGGATTGAGTAGGGGGAAGTGAAGTTTAATTTTGATCATGTATTCAAATAATTTAATAAACTTACAAAGAATTGAATACGCTAGATTTGACATCAGTGTCTAATCTCTTTCATTGTTTTAGCATGCTTTTTATTGCTCTGCAAGATATTTACATGATAGAAGGACATTCAGTTTTTCATTATTTCAACCAACAAATATTTATGTAACAGGTTCTTTGTTAAATTAAACATTGTTGAAGCCATGTTAGGTCAAAATGAAAAACATAAAAATGAAGAAGCTTTCAGTTTAACAGAAGAAAGCTGAGGAACATTAGGGTTTAGAACTGATGGGATCACGACCACAGATAAAGAAAGAACCCCATTTACAGAGAATCTGAGAATAGTGACTCAGGATGCGAAAGTGATCTAGAGTCTCTGTGCTCACATACGTTCTCTTATAACAGGATATTTGTGTCACTCTCACAGATGTGGATTCAATGAGCAATAATTGATTGTATACGAAATGTTCCTTGCCCTCAAGAAAAAATTGTAAACTCACTCATGCACAATGTTCTTCTAAGTGTGCGTGTATCTGTGAACCAGTAACTCTAAGAATGTGAGACCAGTTCTGCCTAATGAAACCAGCCACGATATGAGAAAAAGTTTAACATGGAATCCTGACTTCAGGAATGAAAAGTCCTCCAGTTATCATAAACTAGAGGAGGAACAAAAGCCCAAGAATGTAAAGAGTTTTGCAAGCCATAAGTTGAACATAAAAACAGAAGCATATACTTCGTTTGGAGTGTGAGTAAATGAGAAAAAAGAAAAAAAAAAAAACTGGGTACAGGGTTGCAGAAGCCTTAGTATCTGGAAAAGTGGTGATGGCTTATTGGGCAATCAGGAAACTATTGAATAGTAGAAAGCAATTTTCTGGTTAGGAAGATATTGTCTCACCGCAGATTGAAATAGCTGAGGAAACAACAACAACAACAAAAAAAACAAATAACCAAAAAGTATTATCATCTTAAATTGTTTGCTCTGAAAGCAAAACCTCATGAGCAGACTGATTTTTCTGAGAGGTGAAATATATGTAAGAAATTATATGTGTATTTGCTATGACAATTGAGGAGAAATAAGGCTATTTGTGTTAAGTGAATTCCCAATGACAATAGAAATGTAAACAAGAAATGCTTGGAGTGAAAAACTTTCTACGGAATTTTTTTTTTAAAAGAATTATTTTTCTTCTTAATCAGGCAAAATGACAATTTAAGAAAAACCACATGGTGGGTATTACTAATCCCTCTAAGGAAGACAGGCCCTTTTATTGTTTATCCCATCCAATTTAGGTGAATCTGACTAGTTAAATGCAAGGATAACTTTGAAAAGAGAAATATGTAGAAATGGTTCACCTATGAGCACTCCAATAATGAAAATCGTTGCCAAAACATTTGGTAATATTCTTCCATTTTTCAACACCTCTTTATACTTGGCAATTTCTTATGTGATAACAGAAATAACAGATAAGGGGTGATTTCCTTGGCTGGGAAATAACCAATACAAAATGAATATAAAATCTTATATGCATGCATACTGATGTTGCTAGTTATAGCTATGGCTCTGTATTACAACTATTAATCATATAGAATCTTTAGAACCAAGAAGTGCTTGAGATTTATTTTTAACATAGACTCTTCTTTTTTATAATTCTTATATTCTTTAGGTCACATATAGTGATCAAGCATTATGAAAATTCCTTAGTTCTTAAACTTGGAAAGCCTTTCTTCCCCTTCTTGTCTCAATAGGACATCAAAATTGAAGGTCCAACACTTGGTGTCCTGGAATCTGCTATTGATACATGTATTGTTTCACTCAGACTGTTATAATAAGTACCACAAATTCAGTGACTTAAACAACAAAAAAATTTTGTCTCACAGTTCTAGAGGCCAAATATGCAAGATTGAGGTGTCAACAGGGTTGATTTCTTCTGAGCACTGTTGGAGAGAATTTGTACCATGCCTCTTCTGGTGGGCTGCTGGCAGTCTTTGGTGTTTTTTGGCTTGTAGAAATATCACCTCATGAGACCAGCAGATGACATAATGGTTATGTTGCTGGACTCCCACATGATTGACCGCAGTTTGAATCCCAGACCCAGCGACTTGAAGTTCACACTGAGACTTGTGTGTGTGCCTGCCCAAAGTTCTGAGAGGAGAATGAAAGAGAAGGGATTGTAGCATGGCCATCCCCCCTAGGGAGTGATTACTTGCTTTCACTCTCTCTCTCTTCCTCTCTCCTTCTCTCTCTCTCTCTCTCTCTCTCGGGTGAGCACACATGCCCTAAAGCAAAAAAAAAAAAAAAAAAAAAAAGGAAACAAACAAACAAAAAAAACAAAAAAAATAACTTCCTTAAAAAAAATAAAGTTTCACCCCAATCTCTTCCTTCGTCTTCTCAAGCCATTCTCAATGTGAATGTCTACCTCTCTGTTTATATTTCTCCTTTCCAATAGTAGACACCAGTCATATTGGATTGGGGCCCAACCTACTCAGTATGCTGCTGGTTCCCAGTATGACTTCATCTTATCTAGTTATATCAGCCATGACCTTGGTTCTAAATAAGGTACTGAGGTACTGGGGAATTTTGGGGGGGAGGTGGCACATCATTCACCCCAGAACAATATGTACTAAATAAATGGGTATGGAAATTGTTGAGGATCATTTTGCAGATCATCTATTTGAGATCTATATCTTATACTTATCCAAAGAAATTAAAGATACAGAGACAATTTTTATCAGAAAAGAAATTGTTTTCCATATTTTCTCAGTCTCTTTCATTATGTATCAATTCCTCACTGAATCCCCTAATATCAACTCTTATACTACCCCCAATTGTCTAGCATACTCTTTTCTTAGTCACTCTGAGGAAAGTATCATTTTTATAGTACTCCCTTCCTCCACAACCTTCAGTGACTTCCTACTTACTTACCTAGTAAAGTCTAAGTTCCTAAGTATGCCAGTTAGAGTCTTCTACACACCAAAGCCTACCTGTCATTTTTAATAATTGTCAATTTTCACACATACGAATCCAATGTTCCAGTCAAACTCAGCTACTCATTATCTTCTGAACACACCAGGAACCTTTTTATTTCTGCACCTTTATTCATGCCTATTTCCTTATTGGAAACCTCTCTCTTTCACCCATCCTATAAACCTGGCTGAAACCCACCTTCCCATGATATTATCACTATGCATGAGTTGTTCCTTGCTCTCATTCTTACAACATTCGTGTTCTTATAAATCCTTTAGAAATAATTTCTATTCATCATGGATTTAAACACCTTGAGAGCAAGATTTTTTACTTCTTTTATTTATAAAGTAGTACAGACCCCCAGATACTACTGGCACTGAATGGATTTATTGTGCATTTTTAAAAAAAATTAGTGAAGTATATAGTGACTGTGTTGTCATTTTATTTTGATGTGTTGTACACCCATAGTTAGTTTTACATTTTCAGTTCACAGAGCTCTACATTATCTCATTTAGTTCAGATTTAAGGGATTTGGATCCATCCCATTGGACTAATTTGTTTAAACTTCAGGGCTTTAGTTGCCTATGTGATCAGGAAGTAATACTAATTTTGGCCTAAGGTTACCCTCAGATCTGAGATGCTGTAAGTTAAGGTCTCTACATTTTATCATTTAAAATACAATCTCTATGTAAAGTTAATCAGATGTGGTAGGCTTTTATACAGATATATGAATTATGTATGGATTGATGAACTCAGTGTCTTGTGTTTTTATTTTTTTGTCAGTACTGACTGATAGTTTAACAACCTTCAATTATTTGTTTGATATTCTGTCTACATCATATATAGCCTTGTTGTGACCTATTAAAAATGAAAACGAATTAAAATTATTATTATTATTATTATTTTTTGGAGAGATTTTCACTGTAGGGCGCGTGCGCTCGCCAGACAGACAGAGAGAGACAGAGAGACAGAAAGCGAGAAATCACCCCCCGGGGGGATGGTCACGCCGCAATCCCTTCTCCTCTCTCGGGATCTTGGGCACGCACGCACATGCGCCTGGCATGAGTTTTAAGCCACCGGGTCTAGTACGCGAACCACGGTCAACTACGTGGGAGTCCAGCGACATAGCCATTACGCTAACTGCTGGTTCCCTTATTATTATTTTTAATTTGACCAGAGAAAGACAGAAGGAAAGTGAGAAAGCAAGCCACCAGGTCCAGGACTTGAACTGCGGTTGGCCATGTGGGAGTCCAGTGCCCTTAACTGTGATGACACCTGCCTGTCCCAATTAAAAATAATTTCAAGGTAATATTTTTTTAATTTAAATAAATTTATTTGTAAGAAAAAACATCTGAACATCAGGTACAGTCTGACCCACCATGATCCAACGGTGTGACACAACTCATCCTGGGAGTACTCTTATGCACTTTTCAGGAAAAATTCCACACAGACCATCAAAGTAATTTTTATAATGCTATGTAAGGGACTATTAACAGTGATTAGCTACAGAGAGCAAGACTGGAGAAATGAGGAGTAGTAGAAATTTAACTTTCAACGATTTAAAAATGTTTGAACAAAGCAGTTACTACCTTCACAGTTAAAAAAGGATTAGGCAGTTTTGGGGGCAGTGCCATTTTTTAAAGAAAGGACATTGGGAAGGTGAAGATCAATAATAAAAATATGTATAGTATCTTCCCTCTTCTTCCTGTGGAGTCTTAGAAACAAGACACTAAGGCTAAAAATATCGGTGGAATACACCGACAGATTTATTAGTGTCCTTTCACAATATAGCATTCAAAGTGCTCTCCTAGTGTTCACCTCAGTGGCATGCATACTAAAATTGGAGTGATACAGAGATTAGTTTGGCCCCCACTCAAGGGTGACACACACATTCAAGAAGCATTCCATGTCTTCATATTCTTTTCCACTTAAAAAAATTAAAATAATGGGACCAGCAGTTAGCATAATGATTATGTCACTGGACTCCCACGTAGTTGATCGCGGTGCGAGTCCCGGACCCAGTGGCTTAAACTCACGCCGGGTGTGTGTGTGTGTGCGCTCAGGATCCCGAGAGGAGAATGGAGGAGAAGAGATTGCAGTGTGGGCATTCCCCCTGGGGGGTGATTTCTCACTTTCTGTCTCTCTGTCTTTCTCTGTCTTTCTGGCGAGCACACGTGCCCTATAGCAAAAACCTCTCCAAAAAAAAAAAAAAAGAAAAGAGAAGTAAAGAGAAAAACTTTTGCAAGTGATAAATATAATCTTGATTGTGGTGATGGCATTGCTGTGTGCATATATTCAAACTCATCAAAGTTCATGCATTAAATATATGCAAGTTTTTATATTTTAAGTATATCTCCATAAAGCCATAATTTTTTTTTAAAAAAGTCTTTCTTCATAATAATCAATAAAGAAACTTGTATTTTGAAGATGGAGACCAGTAAACTAAACCAGTAGCCTAAAAGGAACAAAATAATATGTGATACTGGTATCTGAGTTGACTTAAATACAATGACATGACTGCTGAATAGAATTCTAGATTCTCTAGAAATAGACTAAAAAGAATTTCTTGTGCTGTATCCTTTTCTCTGTGTGATAGGAAAAAGAAGTGTCTAAATAAATCTACAGAGAATAACTGTCCTGACATCGACTTAGAGATAAAATCTATTTTGTTAGTTCTTTTGTAAGGGATATTGAGGCACAGAATAGACCATGTCTTCAACTATAGTTTTGTAAAGGATACACTTTGTTTCAATAGACTTTTTATTTTATTGAAGCTCTAACAGTGCTGAGAGCATAGTGCTCCATCTTAACACAAGGGAGTTATTCTTGCAGAGAATGAAAAATAAGGTCTTGGACCCTTTGCTTTCTGATGATACTATTTTTTTTCAAGGTTTAATTGTAAGAATTGAAATTCATTCATTTAATATTCAAGTTGCCTTGCAACATCTTTATGTGTATAATTATAATGTGAGTGAAACATGTGAGACCAAGAGTGAGGACACTCATGGGAGGCATGCCCTGTGTATGGAGTTCCCACTGAGAATCAGCTTCTACTGCAGGAACAGTGTGCCAGAAAGGTGTAGACAAGTCCAAGAAAAGCGGTTTCATTATTTAGGTAGTAAAAACAGGAAGCTGGAGCTGAGGAGCAGAACTGTGGTCCTCAAGTCCAAGAAAACATAGTATGAAAAGTTATCCAGTTCTTCTAGCAGCAAGATGACTTAATTTTTCAGCAGTGCACATACATATTGAAGAAGAAGTTGAGGCAGCCATTATTAGTTCACATTAGTGAACTCAAAAGTTCAGTTGGATTTGGATGTTCAAAGTGTGGACACAGGAACTTCAACATGTGGAGAATTCAAGTGGCGGTTTTAACCCAGTGTAGATTGAACCCATAAAATCATTTGGGAGAGCTCTCCATCTTGTTCTTCATTAAGTAGACTTTATTGGCACCACACATACTGCACAGTGTCTCCTTAATAAGGAGTGTTGATTTTTATGATTCATCACCTTTGAAGTGAAAAAAATATTTGCATTGGCAGGGAAATGTCACTTTTCTTTCCTTCCATCAATAAAGCCCTTTTTACCTGCTTCTGAGAGGCAGTTCAGGGGTTAATCACAGGGTTCTTCACTTGTGTCCTGCCGCCGTCTTGTCTAACAAATACTCAGTCCAGAAGCTATTATAGGCTGCTTAAGAATTAATGTTTCAGGGACCAGCAGTTAGCGTAATGGCTATGTTGCTGGACTCCCATGTAGTCGATTGCGGTTTGCGTCCCAGACCAGGTGGCTTGGAACTCACGCCGGGCACGTGTGCGTGCGTGCCCAAGATCCCAAGAGGAGAATGGAGGAGAAGGGATTGCCGCACGGTCATCCCCCAGAGTGGTAATTTCTCACTTTCCCTTTTGTGGTATCTATTTATCTGTCTCTCTCTGGTGAGTGCACATGCCTTAAGGCAAAATCCTATGAAAAACAGACAAACAAACAAAATAAGTAAAACAAGTAAAACAAGTCAATAAATAAATGGAGAGCTTAGCATAGCCAAATTTGTTTTTCTTTTACTCATACTTTATTCTTGGTCACTACTTGGAGGGCTGACTAGAGACTTGAGGTTCTCTTGGATAGAATTAATATTTACAACAGTCCACATTCTCTCGGGGTTATGAAGAAGCCAAACAAAAGTGGACTCTGTCAGAAACTCAGTTGTCCTGTTCCCGAGAGAAAAAAACCACCCCAAAGCAGGTAAACAGAATAAAGGGAGAAAACAATAGTATTAGCTGTGAGAATATTTTTTTCCTAAACGTACGAACTGATAGCTTGCTCTATTATTTGGATCACTGTATTCTCCACCCCACACTCTCCCCCTTTCTATAGATATTTCATCATTTTCCATACCCGTAAACGCCCTTACTCATTTTATTCTCTCAACTCCGTATCTTCAGAGAAAATATTCTCAGAGAGCAAAAGGGAATAAAACTTTCAACCATTTCAAGTTTCTTCTCCATTCAATTTTGCCTTTCAGTGAACTCTTATGTGGAAAAGCAAAATTAATGGTGGTGAATTAGAAAGACAGTCATCTTTCTCAACTCTGGCAGGTTTTTCTTCGAATAGACATTTTCTGGCTATTTCAATAGGTATCATGGCCCAGGCGTTGAGCTGTTCCGAGGAGAGGGTCAATTTGCTGTCCAAATACAGTTCATCCCCATGTTCTGGAAGGCACAGGATGACACTTAAACTAAAAAGAGTCTTTCTATTCAGGATGGGCCCCTGAAATAAGACGACACCCACATTCGACTGTGTACTATTTAAGTAAGTATTCCTTGATAGACATACATGAAAACCGTAGATAGATTAATAGAGACCAACAGTTTCTTAGTTTTTCCATTGAGACATGTGTGCTAGTTGTTCTGCTGTCTTTCTTTTTCATGATGTGTGACCAAAGTCTTAACATTTTAAGGGAAAAAATTGTTGAATAAATTCTCATAAGTTCACGGATCGAAATAGGTTCACATCATTTCGCTCTGAGTGGCTGCATACTCCCAGTCAGCTTGGAGGGACCCGATGTCTCTCAGAAGGACACTATGAAGTTTAGAAGGACGCTATGAAGTTCGATGTTGAAGAGGGCGATTCAGAACCGTTGTACCCGAGGGACCTTACCATGGCTCATCTTTTTAAAGATTTGCTAGAAGGCAAATGTTCTGTTTTGCATCTGACTCTATTAGAATGGGGAGAGATGTAAGAGAATCACTCTAAACTGGTCATACCGGCTACCTGGTAAATTTAGTGCAGGGAGGAGAAAGTTAGAAAAGAAAGTGAGGATGTTTTCAAAAAATGTGAAACTGCTTACAAAGATAAATAAATGTACATGGAAACAACACAATGTATATATGATCTCATTTGTCTAAACGTTTGTATTTCTGTGAATATTTCTTCAAACATAAGCGTTGGATAGCACGGTTGTGGGCCCAGCCGCTGGAGCACAGTGAAGGCATTCATGCCCTGCAATGCCGTGGCCGTGTGATGACCAAGGTTCAGATCCCTCTGAGCAGACCCTCACACACACTGACTGTTGCTGTGTGTATTTAGAAAGGGCCATTAATCGAAATGGACTATTCTGCTGCTTGCTCTTTTTACTTGAAAATGTGTGTTCTCTCCAGAGAGAGACAGAGAAAAGGAGAGAGAAAGAAAGTCCCCCCTCCCATAGAGGAAAATCATACCACAATCCCTTCTCTTCCACGTCTCCCTCCTCTTGAAACTTTGGACACACACACATATGAGCCTAGCGTGTTTTTATAAGCTGCCGAGCCCAGGATTTGAACTGTGTGTTGGGCCTGGCCTTGTGGGATACAGCCGCCTTAACCACCATGCCGCTGGTAGCTCCATGGCTTTATTTTTTAATGCCTCCAAGCTATTAAAAAATATTGCATATATTTAAACTATATCATATATTAGAATAAAATTTGTTTGGAGAATTTTGTGGTGTCTCAAAGTCACTGATGCTAAAGTGATGGGGTTCAAACCTATTTTTTCCTTTATCATTTAAAAACAATAATTTTATCTCATCCTCTCTTAATTATAGGGGTTGATAATTGATGTATAAAAACACTTAATGCTACATTATCCATAGTGTTCAAAAAACTGGAAACAATGTGAATGTATAATTAAGGAGTATAATTACAGAATAACTGGTCTTTTTTTTTTTTTTTTTCCTCTATTTTCCCTAGGTTTGTTATAGGGCATGTGTGCTTGCCAGAAAGAAGTAGACAGAGTGAGGAGTTGGGGTGTGAGAAATAACACTCCCCCAGGGGAAAATGGTGATGTTGCAACCCCCTCTTCTCCATTCTTATCTTGGATTTGTGGCATGCACACACACTTGCCTGGCATGGTTTTCAAG
>NW_006159908.1:346956-394862 GCF_000334495.1 Tupaia belangeri chinensis | reverse complement strand
GTGTGTGTGTGTGTGTGTGTGTGTGTGTGTGTGTGTGTGCTCAGGATCCCGAGAGGAGAATGGAGGAGAAGAGATTGCAGTGTGGGCATTCCCCCTGGGGGGTGATTTCTCACTTTCTGTCTCTCTGTCTTTCTCTGTCTTTCTGGCGAGCACACGTGCCCTATAGCAAAAACCTCTCCAAAAAAAAAAAAAAAGAAAAGAGAAGTAAAGAGAAAAACTTTTGCAAGTGATAAATATAATCTTGATTGTGGTGATGGCATTGCTGTGTGCATATATTCAAACTCATCAAAGTTCATGCATTAAATATATGCAAGTTTTTATATTTTAAGTATATCTCCATAAAGCCATAATTTTTTTTTAAAAAAGTCTTTCTTCATAATAATCAATAAAGAAACTTGTATTTTGAAGATGGAGACCAGTAAACTAAACCAGTAGCCTAAAAGGAACAAAATAATATGTGATACTGGTATCTGAGTTGACTTAAATACAATGACATGACTGCTGAATAGAATTCTAGATTCTCTAGAAATAGACTAAAAAGAATTTCTTGTGCTGTATCCTTTTCTCTGTGTGATAGGAAAAAAAAGTGTCTAAATAAATCTACAGAGAATAACTGTCCTGACATCGACTTAGAGATAAAATCTATTTTGTTAGTTCTTTTGTAAGGGATATTGAGGCACAGAATAGACCATGTCTTCAACTATAGTTTTGTAAAGGATACACTTTGTTTCAATAGACTTTTTATTTTATTGAAGCTCTAACAGTGCTGAGAGCATAGTGCTCCATCTTAACACAAGGGAGTTATTCTTGCAGAGAATGAAAAATAAGGTCTTGGACCCTTTGCTTTCTGATGATACTATTTTTTTTCAAGGTTTAATTGTAAGAATTGAAATTCATTCATTTCATATTCAAGTTGCCTTGCAACATCTTTATGTGTATAATTATAATGTGAGTGAAACATGTGAGACCAAGAGTGAGGACACTCATGGGAGGCATGCCCTGTGTATGGAGTTCCCACTGAGAATCAGCTTCTACTGCAGGAACAGTGTGCCAGAAAGGTGTAGACAAGTCCAAGAAAAGCGGTTTCATTATTTAGGTAGTAAAAACAGGAAGCTGGAGCTGAGGAGCAGAACTGTGGTCCTCAAGTCCAAGAAAACATAGTATGAAAAGTTATCCAGTTCTTCTAGCAGCAAGATGACTTAATTTTTCAGCAGTGCACATACATATTGAAGAAGAAGTTGAGGCAGCCATTATTAGTTCACATTAGTGAACTCAAAAGTTCAGTTGGATTTGGATGTTCAAAGTGTGGACACAGGAACTTCAACATGTGGAGAATTCAAGTGGCGGTTTTAACCCAGTGTAGATTGAACCCATAAAATCATTTGGGAGAGCTCTCCATCTTGTTCTTCATTAAGTAGACTTTATTGGCACCACACATACTGCACAGTGTCTCCTTAATAAGGAGTGTTGATTTTTATGATTCATCACCTTTGAAGTGAAAAAAATATTTGCATTGGCAGGGGAATGTCCCTTTTTTTTTCTTCCCTCAACACACACTTAAGTTTTTACCATATGTCACAAGGCAGTGACAATTGTTCTTATAAAGTGACAAAATAATTTTTGTGTATGTGGTTTAGCAGACATCAAATTGCATAATTTATAAGAATTATTACTGTTTTCGGGAACCAGCAGTTAGCATAATGGCTATGTTGCTGGACTCCCATGTAGTCGATTGCGGTTTGCGTCCCAGACCAGGTGGCTTGGAACTCACGCCGGGCACGTGTGCGTGCGTGCCCAAGATCCCAAGAGGAGGATGGAGGAGAAGGGATTGCCGCACGGTCATCCCCCAGAGTGGTAATTTCTCACTTTCCCTTTTGTGGTATCTATTTATCTGTCTCTCTCTGGTGAGTGCACATGCCTTAAGGCAAACACACACACACATACACACATACACACACACACACACACACACACACACACAATTGATTATTTCTACCACCATCAAGGTAGAGAGTGAAAGAAACTGGTTTTTATTAAACTTCACTTAGGAGTCAGTCTGCCAACTACTAACATCATTTTCTAGATAATTTAAACAAAGGCTCAGAGAAATTTTGTAATTTGTTCACAATCTTATGCTTAGAATGAGAATTAAAGCCAGGTTCATTTAAGCCAAAAAAGTTATTTCCCTCTGGGTATCCCTGCCCAGTAGGAATATTAAAATAATCATCTCTTACCCTATGTGTATTTTAGGCATTTCTTAGCTTACAACACAAATACCACATGCCCCAAATTACCTTATGTGTAACAAGGTTTAATGTCTTGTGTTGTCAGATGCAGACACATGGCCAGTTTTACCTGATATAGGATGCACATAGTTTCCATAATACATTTATGTTCATACTGGCAGAAATTGCTTCACTCAGTAGGTTCTGATTTTTCAAGGGTATTTGTATGCAAAAGCTCCCATATTTCACAAAATGACTAAGGGATTCTCTGAGGTATGAAACTGGTACTTGTCCCTAC
Source organism: Tupaia belangeri chinensis (assembly GCF_000334495.1). Taxonomy (NCBI): domain Eukaryota; kingdom Metazoa; phylum Chordata; class Mammalia; order Scandentia; family Tupaiidae; genus Tupaia; species Tupaia belangeri. The sequence goes on along the minus strand of NW_006159908.1, from coordinate 392,339 downwards.
TGTGCAACCTTAGATAAATGGCCATCCCAGGAATACAATCTTAGGCCAGAGTTTAAGGTAAATTACTGTAGCTACTGCTTTGTAACCCTGGGAGGTACTTCTGGATATTTATACACAGACACTCACCCATACCTTCCTCCTTCCAGCTCCCCACAATATACACACATTTACATAAGAAATACATGCCTAAGAGCTTGTCTAGGAGAAACAAACCCTTTCAACAGATAAACAATAAAAAACGAACTAGAAGACAATTGATACAAGAGAACTATTAGAAAAAAATTGTAAAAGCGCAACAAGCTTGTCAACAGATGAGTGCTTATTAGAAAAAAGTTGCTATGCAGCAGATATGAAAGTTGTGACCTTAAGTTTTACGATCCATTGAATTTTTAATTAAACTCTTACTTCTGTGAAAGAAGACCATGAGTCATAAATACAAGAATTCAAAATAATTAAAAGGAAAAGACATGACGTATACACTGTAGAAAAGACAGCAAAGACATAGAGAATATAAATGAGGGCTCATCCATAGTGTTAAGGTGGCTAGATCCCACGTGGATGATTGTACATTTCAAGTCCTGGACCTTGTAGCTCGAAAAACATCGTGCGTATGTGTGTGAGTGCGTGCGTGCACACGTGCATGTTTAAAATCCCCAAAGAGGGAGAAATGGAGAAGGGATTAAATGTTAAAGAACAACAGAAATGCATGCTTCAAGAACACCACGGATCTGTGAATTCTGAGTGAATGAGTAAATGTATGTTTAGGGAATACAGTCTTCCTAATTGTGAACAACAGGAAGCCAAAGCCTACTGTCCTGCTTGCAAACAACAGCAGGCCATTAGATGGGTGTGTGATCTGACAAATGTGTTTTCCAAATTCCAGGGTGTTTTGGCCAGTCTCTGGCATCATTTAGCTATAACCCCTTAATCAATACCAAAACCAACCTGTTCCAGAAAACCCCCTCATTTTTTTGATTCTCTAAAAATCAAAACAAAACTTTCTCTAGAAAATTACTTTCTTTCCCTCTTTGTCCTAATAAATATGGAGGACAAGAGAGACTTTTAGTGTGTGCATACCTGGTATGGCCTCTCCCTGTTCCTCTTGACTCAGATCTCTGGATATCAAGTAGTTATTCTGTGTGCTCAGGTGACTCTCTGACAGTCAAAAGAGTCACAGTTTAACTGTGACCATGCACCCATGAGGGTGTTCTCTCTCTCTCAAATTCTGCCTATCTCTCTCTCTCCAGTGAGCTAATGCACCCTCTGGAAAATTTAAAAAAAAGTGGGTATAAATAAGATAGTGCAAGATAGTTAAATAAAAAGTGGAAGATAAAAAGAATTAGGGAGAAAATAATAAATAGATAGATAATCATACAAAGTAGAACTTACATATATGCATAATAAGAGTCCCTGAAGAAGAAACCAAACAAACAAACAATGAAATGAAACAAATATTTGGAAATATAGTTTGAAAGAAAAAAAGTTGTAAGCAGAAAAGAATACCCAAATCTATTCAAACAATGTCATGTAGCAGTGAAAACTGACCCCAGCTACCACTGAGACATATCCTTCTGTTACATAGCCTAAACATAAGTTATTAAGACATACCCTAGTAAATTTATTAGCCTTTAATGCTACAGAAAATATGTTTTAAACAGCCAGGCAAAAAGATTTCATTATTCCCAGAAGGGAAAAAAATCAGATTGTCCTTAGAATTTTCCTCCCTTCTTGGTGATATTTAACATGAGAGCTCGTGGAGCAAAATCTCTTAGGGATGGATACTCAAGGAAAGAAGATGGAAACCAGGATTATTATGTTTGACCAGAATATTTATTGAGTATAAGGGCTACAAACAATGTTTAATGTGTCAAGAAATTCTGCTCACCTACCAAAGACTGACCTTCAGCCAGTTTAAAGGTAATAGAGAAAACTTTTGCAAAACGAATAGTGATAAACATTTTAATATATTTAACAGAGCTAAAGCTAAAATGCATTATTTGGATTAGAGGAAAAAACAATAAACCTCTATGTCCTGACAATTTAGAAATATACATATAACAAAAATTGAGAGTGGGGAGAAAGAATTTTGGCACTTTCTCAAAAAATTGAACTAAAATGCAACTACTATAAGTAGAATATTGAGTTGTCTGAAAAGTCGTGACTTATTTTTTCTGTGTTTTTCAAAGCTCATTTATTTATATAAAGAACAAAGATGAATCAGTGATATATTGGGCATTTTATTCAATAATCTTTTGCCATCTTTCAGTGAGCTTTGTAATTCCTTCTTCATAGAAGGATCTGTCTTTATCAGTGAAAAGCCAAACAAGGTGCTAAGTTACAGCCTTATCTGAATTGAATGCCATACTATACAAGGAGTTTTGAAGAGAGCGAAACACATGGAAGTCTGACAGCTCAAGGTCAGGCAAGTATGGTGGATGTGGCAACACATCTCCTCCAAGCTCTGATAACTTGACAGGTGATCAAACTTGTGTGTGGTCTTCCGTTGTCGTGATGAAACACAACTACTTTACAATCAACAAGCTCTGGATATTTATGGATGATGCATTCATTCAAACTGTCAAATTATTGACCTTACACATTTGAATTGATTGTTTGGTTCCTTGGTAGGAGTTCAAAGAACACACCTTCAAAATTCCCCCACACTGAGAGCGTAACCTTCCTCTGATGAACGTCTGCTTTTGAGGTTTGAAGTAAATCATCACATCAGAACCAAGATCATTTGTGCACCACCTTGTTGTAAACAATCCACTTCTCATCAGAAGTTATCAGTAGCTTCAAAAAGGATTGTTTTCCTCATGGTTAATGAGCATATCACAGATGTTTGTACATACCGTCAAATGAACATCTTTGAGTTCACAAAGAACTGAAACATCGAGCTTGCTTATGTATCCCAGGTTCTTCAGATGGTTATGAACACTTGAATGATGGATGTTCAATGTTTCTGCAATCTTTCATATTATGTAACGTGGGTTTGACTTGATCAATCCTTTATTTTGTCGTCATCAACTTCAGTGATGACTTCAGTGAGCCTCCCTTACCAAGAAGTGTCGTTGAGATCAAAATCACCAGCGTGGAATTTTGTGAACCTCATTGGCATTGATGTTCTTTTCAAGCACTGGAACCATAAATTTACACAACTTTTTACAAGTTTGACATGTGTTCTTCTTTTTACAGAAGTAAAACAGTAAAATATGGTGAAAATGTGCATTTTGGTCTTCCATCTTCAACTTGTAAAATCTCTAAAACTCAACCAAATCGCATGTTTATTTATTCTTTTAAGAATGAAGCTCAAACTGCCTGCTGCCAAATGACGTAGCAATAACATAGATGCGAATGACTCTAGTACTTCCAAAATTGAACCAGCACCATCTGCTGCAAAAATCCTCCTGACTTTTCTGACAATTTAATACTGTGGGCATAATATTTATTAATGTGTGTTACTGAATGCTCTGATAGAAGGAAGACTACTAAAATGACATTCACAGTCTCTTGTTTATTAAGAAGTAGCAATATGGAGCCTAAAAATATCAGTTAAAGCTGATAAGTCAAGTAATAGAATTATAATTTGATATATCATCTAGAACAAAGATGGTAAATAAACATTATTTTTAAAAATTATACATAATTGCCAAATTGATATAATTAGTAATGTTGAACAGTTTGGAATGACAGAACTGATTTTAAAAATTGAGCAGGCCTTTGAAAGAAAAAAAGAAGTGAGTATAGTTTTCTTCTTCTGAGGAGATACTCTTAAAATGATTTGTGGCAGGGCAGCAGATGGCATGGTAGTTAAGGCACTCAATCCCACATGGCCTAGTCTTTGGTTCATGTCCCCGACTGGCCAGCTTGAAAAACATACCGAATGCTTTTGCATGCATGCCCAAAATCCCAAGAGGAGAATGGAGGAGAAGGGATTATAGAACAGCCATCTCCCTTTGGGAGTTGTTTCTCTTTCTGTTTCTCTCTGGTGAGCACACACACCCTATGGCAAAAATCTAAAATAATCATAATTTATGGCAAAACATAGTAATAAAATAAACATACTCTTCTGGGTACTTATTTTCTAGAACATTTTGCATGCAGCATAAATTATGGCTAAACTGACGTCTGTAAGACTAAAGAAAATAACAATACACTATCTACTGACTTCTGCTAGCCAGCATACACTTAGTGGTTGAAAAAGCAGAGTTTCTTTTTTTTTTGGAGAAATTTTTGCTATAGGGCGTGTGTGCTCGCCAGACAGAGACACAGAGACAGAAAGCGAGAAATCACCTCCCAGGGGGGATGGTCATGCCACAATCCCTTCTCCTCCATTCTCCTCTTGGGATCTTGGGCACGCACGCACATGCGCCCTGCGTGAGTTTTAAGCCACCGGGTCCGGGACGCGAACCGCGGTCAACTACGTGGGAGTCCAGCGACATAGCCATTACGCTAATTGCTGGTTCCCATAAGCAGAGTTTCTTTTGCTTGACTCTGAGTGTGCTGAAGAGTCAAGAAAGTATGGTCCCTTCACAGAAAGTCAGAGTTCTCTTGTGGATTGATAGGGAAGTCTCCTCTCTCAAGGAGCAACTGTGTAGCTCTCCCTTCACTCATGTAGGTTTACAAGAGAACTGGCAGAACCATTCCCTGTGGAAAGTGCTTCCTTTCTTTCTATCTCTCTTTGTCTCTTTGAGGTGCACATGCCCTCTGGCAAAAATTTAAAAATTCTTTGAATTTCTGTCAGAATCTCTACTGTTGATCTTATGGGGGGTCATGGAATACTTTGATAGATGGAAGGTTACTAAAATGACATTCACATTCTCTCTCATTTGTTAAGAAGTGTAAGAGTGGTAGATCTCAAAGTCTGGTTCCCAGACTACCTACATCAGAAACACTTGGGTTACTGTTAAAAATGGAGGATGGTCTGTTTTTGAGCCATGCACTAGACAGAGAAGCAAATGCAGTATCAGAGCTATGCCCTTGCTCCTCCAAACCTAAGTATTGTTAAAAAAAAAAAAGCAACAAATAAAAAGACCCACTACCCCCTAAACTGAAACATTCTAGTGCTACAGCAGTAGGTTGCCAAGGGGAATAATTAATCATTATAAATTTTAAAGTGTTTTTGTTTTTAGTTTTCTATTTAAAATGACTAACATTTTGAGAACATCTGCCATGTGCCAACCCTGTAGGTAGACACTATCACAAAGGATGTTTTATTCAGTTTGCTGCAGCCCAGTCATCACTCGTCCTAAAAATAGGTAGGATGCTGTTCCTGGGTCACTAGCTTCACTCAGTCGTATGTAGCTCAGCATGGCGGCATTGCTGAAGCAAGCACACACAGCTGTCTAACTAGTAGTCTCAGACCACACCACAATTAAGGGTTCAATTGTCCATGTGGCAGCGAGGCAGTTTGAAGTCCTATATTCCTACTTTTAGTCAGAGATTAGAACATGCTTTATGAATGAGCATTGTCCTGCATGGTTATTTCTGTGAGCCATGGGGCTCAATTTAGAGAACAGAGAGCACCTTTGTCCAGCAGTCTTCCACTACTCTTCTCTTTTAAGAGGTGATCTATTAGGGTGTCCAAGGTAAATAAATGTCAAGATGTATAGATTAAGGTCATCACCTTAATTGTCCCAGGGAGAACTGATATAATCTTGATCTCAAATCTGAAACAGTTCCTCAGATTCCTTTATTCAAATCTTGGTGCATCTCTTTCTGCACTGCTGACTTATGCTGCAGCTTTCTCTTTGCAGTTTTCTTTATCTTCATGTGAAGTGAAACCCTGGCCATGTATTGGAGTGTGCACAAAATATTTAATTCGCTACTCTGTGCCCTGCAGGGCCAATGCAGTGAAGTCTCATATGCTCCAATTTGTTACTGCACTTCTATAGAATTCACAATGAATTTCACAGTGGAATGCACAATATAAAATGCCCTCAATTTCACACATCTCTTAAGGTAAAACGATGACTTAAACATTTTGTAAATGCATAGACTCCACTAGATGGACTTTTGGTGTTGCTCTGACAAAGTACTGGAGCAAATAATTAGACTCTTCATCTGTTTTCAGATTTCATTTACCTAATACACATTTTATTGTGTATGTTCGAGGTATACATGATATTATATATATATATATATATATATATATATATGTATATACATATCAAGACTGACATATATATAATATGTATATATATACACACATATAAAGACTGAAATAGTTACTGTAGTGAAGCAAATTAACATACTTACTCTCTCAGATAGTTACTTTTTTGTGATAAGAGTAGCTAAAACCTACTTATTAATCTGTAATATAATTCAGTTTTATGAACTACAGTCCTCATGTACATTAGATCTCTAGACTATTCTCACTGCCTCTCTGCATCCTTTGACCTACATCCTCAGGGTGCCTCTCCTCCAGTCCCCTGCTCCTGGTAGCCATCATTTTATTCTCTAATTCTTTGTCTTTATTCAGCTTCAGAAAAGGAGATCCTCCAATTTGCCACAACATTGATGGATATAGAGGACAATATGCTAGATAAAATAAGCAGATACAGAAAGAAAAATATATTATCTCACTTATAGGTAGAAGCTAAAAAAACCCCAAATATTCAGATTTAATTATTAAAAACCATTGTTAGCATGAAACTCAAATATACTTATTAAGCCTTTCATGTTAACACACTTCAATTTTTTTATTCTTCTGATTTTGGGCATTCCTATATTCTAAATGAAACACTAGAAAGCTGCTTCCTTCTCATACATAACTTGTTTTTATTTTTATATTAGTCATTCTTTAAACTGTATAATTTATAAGACTATTTAATCTCATATTATTAGATAGTTATATGATTTAAGTTTTTGTTTTTATAGATAACTTGACCATACACATTTTATATCACTATGTACTGGTTGGTATTTACAACTTGGACTTTAAAGTTGAGCAAATCAGGCCTCAAATCCTGACAAAGCCTGTTAATAGGTATGTGACTTTGAACATGTTATTTGACCTCCCTTAATTTACCATGTTCTAAATGGAAACAAAATGGTATTTTCTTGGTATATCTGTGCTAAGAATTAAAATTAGATGATCAGTGTAAAATAATATGAGGGCACTTCAAAGTTTATGAGATGTAGAATTAAAGTAAATTTATTTTTGTGCAAAAAAATCATAATCCATGTGTAGCTTTTCATAATAAACATTTTCCATAAACTTTTTTAAAGAATGATTTAATTTTATTCATTGTCATTATTTTATTTTATTTTGTTTTTGAAGTTGACCAGAGAGAGAGACAGAGAGAGAAGGAAAGTGAGAAAGCAAGCTGCCAGGTTTGGGTCATGAACCACAGCCAGCCATGTGCGAGTCCAATTGCCTTAACAACCATGCCACCTGCCAGCCCCCATTTTCCATGAACTTTTTAAAGACCACCCTTATATATTAATTGGTAAATGTTATATCTGTTAACCATTATTATGATATAACAGTTTTTGCTCTTCTTATTATTAAGTTGAGTTTATTTCCCAAGAATGGGAATATTGGTTAAATGACGAGGAGACTTATTTACTTAGCCATAATATATTTGAACATCTACTCTATGCTGTACACTAAAAAAATGAAGTTAACAATATAGGCATGGCCTCCAAACAGAGGTGTGTGTGGTTTGGAAGAGAAGAGGGACATTACATTAAGTAATTAAAGTACAGTGTTGCTGAAGAGGAAACATAAGGTGTTAAGGAAATACAGACTAAGGAGCTCTGTATTGCCTGATTAACTTCAAAACTATGGAACATTTTAAGTAATATATGAGAGAAATAGGTTGAGTATTTAGCATTTTTCTTTATTTTATTTTATTTTATTTTATTTTTTTAATTTCTTGCCTTAGGGTGTATGTGTTTGCCAGAGACAGAGACAGATAGAGAGAAGGAAAGTGGGAAATCACTCCCTGGGGTGGAGTTGGGGGTGTGGCCATGTGGTGATCCTATCTCCAACATTCTTCTGTTGGGATTTTGGGCATGCACACACATGTGCCCAGAATGATTTTCAAGCTGCCAGATCCAAGACTTGAACTATGTCAGCCATGTGGGAGTCTAGCACTTTAACCACCACACCATCTGCTGGTCTCAGCATTTTTTTTTTTTTAAAGCTGCAAAATGTTCTCTTCTTTTAAATTGGCATTTTCTTCATTTAAAATTCTTCATTTAAAGCATATTTGTATATCATATGATTCTGGCTTTTAAATTTTATCAGAAAGATTTACCTACCCTTCGTGCTAAGAATTATCTTATGTACTTAGAATTATCTTAAGTGCATATTTTTGATTCTCTTTTATTTCTTTCCTCTATTTTTTACTATTTTTTCTGATTTAAAATTTTGTTATTTACCAAAGTTTTGAAATTTTCATTATCACATATATCTTGGCTTTTGTTATATAATTTTTCCTATGCTTCAATATTTATACAGTACATTTTCCAAGAATTTTTTATTCTTGACCTTGAGGGTTCTCCAGCTATATCCAAAAATGTCACTGATATCACAGCAGGCATTTTTTTTCATTTTCTATACATAAACCATAGTTACTGATGTTCACTCAAGTACTGTGCAAAAAAGCAAAATGCAGCTTGAAAACACAACCTAAAAACTCTGCTCTGATAAAAATAAACTATGCTAAAGTCATTGTAGGTCTTTCCATTTTTGTTATGAAAGTGATTCATGTTGTCAATTTTGTAAGATCAGAATATCTACATGCTTTAGAGGGGAGCTTCCTCCAAATTAAAAGTGACCTTTGCAATGTACATTTATATTATGTTGTTCTTTTTTTTTTTTTTTTTTTTTTTACAAAGATGATTTACAAGTTCCTAGCTCAGCAATATGAACTGAAAAACAAGTCACTTCCCCTTGAGAATTTCAACCTGAATGGTAACTTACAGATTTTCTTAGTATTTTATTACTGCCACTAATTTTGGACTACATTTGAATGTGTTAAAGTACTGCATGAAAATTATTTGTAATTATACATGTCATACATTTACAATTGAATTATAATTCAAGAATGATCTGATGAAGTTGGATAGGGTGCTAGAATTTAGTTGGTCTTAAGGACTTATAATGTCATCATTACCATTTTTCAATTACAGATCTTTGATAGGAAGCATTACATGGTTCTCACTTTTATAACTTTTGTATTACAGATTCTCAGCTAGACTCTCTGAAATTTAAGAAGCAACATGGCTAGCAGCAGAGATTGTAATACTCTTTGTTTCCTAAAGTATTCCATAGTTCTTTTTCCTAATTGACACATAATGGACATATTTATGGGATACTGTGTGATCTTTCACTAAGTGAATGCAAGGTGTAGTGATCAAATTAGGATGATTAACATATTCAGCTAAAATATTTATTATTACATAGTTATTTAAAAATCTGCCTGAATGGGGGGTGCCGGCAGGTGGCATTGTGGTTAAGGGTGCTGGACTTCCACATGGCCAACTATGGTTTGAGTCCCAGTCCTGGCAGCTTGCTTTCCACTCTCTCTCTCTTTGTTCCTCTCTGGTCAAATTAAAATAAATTCATAAAAATGAATAAATAAATAAATAAATGTTTAAAAATAAAAACAATTTTAAAAAAATAAGAATATCTGCTTAAGTGGGGCCAACAGTTGGCATGGTCGTTAAAGTGCTGGACTTTCACATGGCCTACTATGGTAACTTGTTTTCTCACTTCCCTTTCTCTCTCTGTCTCTGTCTCTGGTTAAATTTAATAATAATAATAAGAAGAAATAAAATTAAATCATTTTTTTTAAAAAACCAATCTGCCTCAGCATGCATATAAGAGGTCTACAGAAAGTTTATGGAAAATATATAGATGAGAAAACTCCACGGACTTAAAATTTTTTCAAGCTGATATAAGCCCATAATTTATGAACTTTTGAAGTCATCTCTTAGATGTGTTTTAGTATTGTCTGACTCAGAGAAACATTTAGATTAACAACTGGTACAAGTACAGAGCCAAGGCCTCTCGCATACCAAATACCACTTTGTAATAACTGGATTATGGAGAGATCAAGGGAAGGGGCTGAGGTGGCCCAGGCAATATTTACTTATCCCTTGTTATGGAATGACTTATTTCAATATTTTAAAAAGCAATTTAGCTGTAACTGGACGCGTAGGTGATATTTGTCTTGGTCTGACCAATGGCTTAAATTTGGCTATACTGATGTTGGGTGTTTCGTGAATCTCTTACATTTGGACAAAACCCAGAAACAGTGCATTGAAGAACTGGATTCAGGAGGAGGAAATTCTGCAATGTCCGACGCAAATCTCTAACTGCATTGTAAACAAATTTCTCACTCAATGACATGGTAGAAAAAAATTCATTGAAAGGTATGTTTACCATACCATTTATTGTCTCTCTTGTGAGGGTTCCCTGTCCAGGTTTGTGCTTCATATTGTGCACTGAGAATTGAAGGTGATCCTCTAGACTTTATTTGCTTTTTTTCAATCTTTGGAGCAATCCTGTAATTCGTTTGCAACAAAGCCATAGGATCTTCTGCTATATGATCTGCCAATAAATTCTTGTAACAGATTGCTGTATAAAATGAGACCTACCCTGTAGAATGGAATGTAAAGAGCTCTGACTCTATTTGGAAATGTCTCAAATCTTAAATTAACTCACTCTCAACATCCTTATCTGTAGAGCCCTTGTTTTAGGAATCTTTAATCACAAACTGGGATAGATAAATGAAGCTGAAAACTGGCCAGAGATTCAGGTAACTGCTTTTAGAGCATATCTTTCCCTGTAAGAGTTTTGTTTTGTTTTAATAATGGGTGTTTAAATTTGACAAATGTCTTCAAGTTCTTGTGGCCTAGATGTGGCACAAGCTGTAGGGCACCACTGCACAAAGCTGACACCATGTAGGAGGTCTTGGTTTCATTTCTGGACAGACCTAAACAGGCTGGATGTGGTAATATGTGCCTATAATCCTAGCTAACTGAGAGGCTCAGATACAGGATCCCAAGGGGGAAGCTCTGTCTAAAACCTAAAATCTCTCTCTCTTTTCATCTTCTCATTAAAAAAAAAAAAAAAAAAAAAAAAAGGAAGAAGAAAAAGAAAATGTTTATAAAGAGTTACCTTGTAAAATTATTAACATATCTATTTTATACTGTTCCCTTTAACTGCTCTTGTTTTTGTCTCTTTTTTATGTTGTGCCCCAATGCCTGAGATTTTTTTTTTTTTAACTGAACAACAGAAGTACAGTAGTCCTTGACCATAAAACTAGCCAATATTCAAAAAGTTATCTCCTGGTACCAGCAGATGGCATAATGGCTACGTTGCTGGACTCCCATGTAGTTGACCGCGGTTCATGTCCTGGCCCTGGCAGCTTACAACTCTCACCAGGCACGTGTGCGTGTGCGCTCAAAATCCTAAGAGAAGGGATTGTAGCATGTCCATCCCCCCTGAGGGGATGATTTCTTGCTTTCTGTCTCTCTGTCTCTGTCTTCCTAGTGAACACACACATGCTATAGCAAAAATCTCTATTAAAAAAAGAAAAAAGGGAACAGCAGGTGGTGTGGTGGTCAAAGCACAGGACACTCCCACATGGACAACCATCGTTCAAGTCCTGGACTTGGTGGCTTGCTACTCACTTTCCCTCTCTCTGTGTCTCTCTCTGGTTATATTAAAAATAAATGAATAAATAAAACTAAATAATTCTTTTAAAATTAAGAAAATTTATTTCTCTTTTAATATTTTCATAACCATTGATTTCAAACCTTAATCTTCTATTTTTTCCACGTTGGCTGATTTTTATACTTTCTTACATACATTTTATAGCAATTAATTATTATCTCGGTATACCTAACTGAACTAAATGTATGAGGAGATAGAAAAAAATGCATAATGCCAACTATACTGGGATCATTTGGCAATGCTAAAACATGTACATGAAAAAATTATCTATGAAAGAAATTATAAGAAGCAATATATGAAAAAGTCCTAAATAAAATATAATTGAATTTTAAATGATATTTTCAGCCTGTTTGGAACTGAAATAACCATTTCTCTATTTTGTGATTCTTAACCATGTCCACTGATATTTTCAATATATAAGTCTTATATTAGACACTTGGAGAGCTATTATCCTTTGTAATATTCACACCCCAGTGAGGTTGGTAATATTAATTCCATTTTATGGATAAGGGACAGAATACTGAAGTTATATAAGAAGCCAGTTGGCGAAACCAGAATGTGAATCCAGGTCTCTAAACTCCAAGTTCTTTCCTCTGTCCAATGTCACAGCTGTCTTTCAAAGATGTTTACTGGATGTATGTGTGGATGTAGCAGATGGGTAGGTGGGTGGGTAATTGGATAGAAAACCTATTTCACCATTAATTTATAATCTGCTAGCATCTTTAACTGTAAATTATTGTATTACTTTGGAAGCAAAAATTATTTTCCTGAGTATACTAGAAAAAATTTTAAAAAGTTGATTACATATGGAATTTTTGAAAGAATATATTGAACTGCTGCAATTTAAATTTTTTCCTCCACTTGAATTTTTGGTGTTATTATTTTCAATTAATTGTTATTTGTGTAGTTTTAACTTAATTGTCTTTTATATCAAGTGTGGATGTTTGGAAGATGAGTCTAGTTAACAAATTAATTAAATACGCAGTAAATCACCTTTATGCATGCATCAAATGGATTTCAGTATCAAACTTTAAGACTGATTTATTAGCCCAAAGAAATAAGAAGCATCATTTAATAATCTAGACATATATGCCATAATTCCCAAATATACTTTTCTTTGTCTAAACAATTTCCCATTTAAAATTGAAAAGATTTCTTTTGTCCTGTATTTTGTTTTCAGTCTTAGTTTTTCAAACAGGAAGAATTGACAGTCTCTGTACAAGAATAAAAAGACATTTCTGTATGTCCATTGGATTACAAAAAGCAGAATCCCTATCATAGGTTCAGCTGAGTTTAAGATCTAAGAAAGGCTTAGTGAATCAGTTCTCTACTGATACCAAGTTCTGAAGAATCTGCCCTCATACGATCACGGTAACTAAGTCTCCCCAGGAGTTTTTATTATATGGAGCCACTTAAATATGGATGGGGTAGTGATTATGGAGAACTTGGAAATATTCATAATATTTCTAATGAACTATTTTAAAGTAGAATAAAATTAATATTGTAAAGGTATTTCTAAACTTCTAAAATCAGATTTTGTGGTGAAAAGATACTAAAGTTTTAGAGACTACTGGGATCTGAAAGTGTGCATATGAAGGAATAAAACAAATACCTCAGTAAAGCAATTTTGTAGATTCAGACTTTATAATATGAGAGACGCCAACCTGATTAATACGTAGCTGGAGAGAAATATAAGGCAATAATGCCTTATGTTAGGCTACTAATGTTCTCACTGTGGTCTAGAAGTCAAAGTATATGAACCTCCACAGAAAAGATTTTTGGTCTGTAGAGAGTATAGATAAGAATTCAGTTTGTCCAGAAGAAGCAAAACTGGCAGAGGAATATACTTGTACATCAAATTGACCTGTTTCTGCATGGAGATTTATAGTCAGGGAAGCATGTGTAGAATAGTATATAGTTAACATAAAAGAAGAGAACAGTGGAATATTGCGGTCAAATGGAGAGTGTATACATCCCTTAAGGAACACAGCTTCCTGTAAGATATAAAAATAGAAAAGGAATCAAAGCGTTATATCTTTAGATGTGCATTAATATTTTTGAATGAATATTTTTAAGAGAGATTTTTGCTATAAGTTGCATGTGCTTGCCAGAGAGACAGAAGGTGAGAAATCACTCCCCAGAGGGGATCACCATGCCATGATCCCTTCTCCTCTAGTCTCCACTCTGGATTTTGGACACACATGCACATGCTCCCAGAATGAGTTTCAAGCTGCTGGGTCCAGGACTTGAACCACAGTCAGCCATGTGGGAGTCCAGCGACATAACTGCTACACCATCTGCTGGTCCCTTGAATGAATATTTTATGGAGTTTTTTCTATAGTCATTAGGCAACAAACAGTAAATGTGCTTAGAAGATTTAAATCTATTGGAAATGGGCCTTCAGCTCTGGGAAAAGTTGTCTTTTATATATCATACCCTGACCTGTAGTTGATTTTAAATGCCTATATTGTGTTTGTTTATTGTAAGGGTGGACATTTAGCATTCAATGCAGTTTTCAATAAAAAGTAATCAAAATTTCTGTTAAAAAAATCCCTATAGCAATAGCTGCAATTTATTGAGCACCACCTTAAACACTGAAAAATAAAGGAATTAATTTATTAAACCTTTACAATGACCTTTCTGTTTTACACGTAAAGAACCTGAGGCAGAGGGTGCTTAAGTGGCATGTCCAGGGTCAAACTACTTGACTGAACAGAGCTTTAGTCCTAGGAAGTATAGCTGCAGAGTCAGTACAGCTCCACATTCGGAAACACTGAAGGAAGACTGGCTACTTGGGCTTAATTCTGATTGATGAACAACTTCTGGTGGAAGTATTTAATATTAATTGAGGGAAGATATAGATTATCTTAAATTTTATAATATTCCTTCCAAAAATATACTAGGGATGGTCAGATGAATAACTAAGAAGTTATAAAGAAGATTTTATAATTTTAGAATACATGTACATATGATTCATGGTCATGGAAAATAAGTTACTTCTGGCTTCAGAAACATGAGTGATGTCCCTTAAAAATGATTCTGATATAAGAGGAAAAGAGTAAGATACTTGGGAAGAAATTTAACAGAGGTCTAGCAAGGTTATACTTTAAAGGACGAATTAGGAAGACTTTTCATAATAATAGGAAATGTTTTAGTTAATAAAAGGGATACAGAGTATAAATTATATGTGGATACACTATTTGAAGGGAATGATACCTAAAGTAGATATGAAAATATTAATTGAGACTTCGCCATGTTAAATGCATTTCAGTCTCTCAGCCAACAATAAATCATCATTTAAGAAACTGAAATAACTAGCAGACTTATGTAAGGAATTTGCTAATATATTGAGCAGGATCTTTTGCTAAGTATTTTAATTTATTATATTTAATATTTATAATTATTTTGTGAGAGGTTTTTGCTATCTGGTGCATGCACTAACCAGAAAGACAGAGAGAGACAGAGAGACAGAAAGCAGGAAATCACCCCCCAGGGGGAAGGGCCATGATGCAATCCCTTCTCCTCCATTCTCCACTTGGGATCTTGGGCACGCACACACATGAGCCTGGCGTTGAGTTTAAGCCTCTGGGACTTGAACCAAGTTGACTACATGGGAGTCCAGTGACATAGCCATTACTTCAACTGCTGGTCCCAGTATTGATAACTATTATCTGAGGTTATGTACTATTAATGTTGCCATTTACAGACAAGGAAACTGAATCTTGAGAGGTAAAATATCAGGTCTAGGTTGATTCAGACATAAGTGGTTGAACCAGGATTCAAACGTACTTAAGTTCCAAACTCATGCCCTGTATAGTTTCAAAATACTAGACCATTGTCTAAAATGACCAAAACAAACAGAACAGTAGATTTCAGAGTTTACTTTCAATACCCAATAAAATTCTAAACCCTTATTTAACAATTGTTTAATAAGAAGTCATGTAATAATCAAAATAAATCCAAATACAGAAAATAACCAAAAAAATGAGAATAATATACAAGAAATACTAGATTCCATTAAATGTCCAAACATCCAAATAACTGGTATCTGGAAGGTGAAGAAACTAATAAGGGCATTGAAAATCTATTTTATTAAATCCTGGAAGAAAACTCTTTAAGTGCAGAGAAGCACTCAAACATCCAGACCCAAGAAATACAAAGAACCCCAAATAGAATCAACCCAAGAAAATCCTCTCCACAGCATATCATACCAGCCTGGTCAAAACCACAGATAAAGACAAGATACTAAAACTGGCAAGAGACAAAGGTTATTATTCTATCACGCTAACACTGGGCCTTTTAATGGAAACAATGCAAGCAAGGAAAGAATGAGAAAGACATACTGGAAATGTTAAGAGGAAAACAATTTCTACCAAGATTTATATCTGGTAAGATTATCTTCCATAATGGAGAAAAAGATAAAAATCTTCTCAGACAAACAAAATCTAAAAGCATTTGCCAACACCAGACCAGCTCTTTAAGAAACTCTGAAGAGAGTACTATACCAGGAAACTAAAGAAGGGACAGAAAGAAATAAAAGAATAAAAGACAGCCAAGACAATGACTAACTTAAAGGTAAGGACAAAACCAGAAATATAGATAATAGCATTGAATGTTAATACCTTAAATCCTCCAATCAAAAGACACAGATTGGCTGAATGAATAAAGAAACAGAACCCCTTTAATCTATGTAGGCAACAGAAATACATCTCATGGATAAAGACATACATAGATTAAAAGTGAAGGGCTAGAAAAAGGTATTCCATGCAAATGAGAACCATAAAAGAGCTGGCATCATGATACTAATTCAGAGAAAATAGGCTTTAAAATAAAAACTGTAAGAAGAGAAAAAGAAGGGCATTATGTAGTAGTAAAATGGCCAATTCAGCAAGAAGATATAATACTTATAAATATCTATGCACCCAAATCAGGAGCACCCAAATACATGAAGAAAGACTATTAGATCTAAAAGGAGAGAGAAACTACAACATACTAATTGTTGGGTATCTCAACACTCTATTATCTCCTTTGGACAGATCAACTAAACAAAAAATAAGCAAAGAGATACAGGATCTAAAGGATACCATAAATCAAATGGACCTAACAGATATCTTTAGAATCTTCCACCCAAAAACCATGAAGTACATTTTTTTGTCACCCCTACATAGAACCTTTTTGACGATTGACCACATGACAGGGCACAAAACAAGCCTTTACAGATGCAAAGGCATAGAAACTATATCCATCATCTTCTCCAACCACAGTGGAATTAAACTAGATATTTATTTCAGGAAAAACTCTCAAAAATACACAAATACATGAAATTTAATAACCTACTCCTGAATGAATTTACAACTACTGAAGAAATTAAGACTGAAATAAAAAGATTCCTGGAAGCCAATGACAGTGAGTACATGAGTTTCCATAATCTATGGGATTCTGCAAAAGCAATCATAAGAGGGATGTAAATAGCAATTAATACACAGAAAAAAATGGAAAGCTGGCAAATGGACAACTTAACTTCATGCCTCAGAGAATTGGAAAAGCAACAACAAAAAATTCCAGAAAACTCCAGGAGAAAAAAAAATCATAAAGATTTGAGCAGAAATAAATGAAATAGACAATAAACAAACTACACAGAAAATAAATGAAAGTAAAAGCTAGTTCTTTAAAAAGATAAAATTGCTACACCACTAGCTAGACTAATTCAGAGAGAAAAGAATCAGATAAATCAAATTTGAATGAAGCAGGCAATTTAACAACAGACATAATAGATATACAAAAGATTGTTAGAGGATACTACAAATGGCTGTACACAACAAACAAGAGAACCTGGATGTTTTGGAAAAATTCCTAGATTCATATAATCTACCAAGTTTGAGTCAGGAAGACATAGAAAGCCTGAATAGGCCCATAACAAGCAATGAGATAGAATCATTAATAAATAACCTCCCAACAAAGAAAAGCTCTGGTTCTGATGTCTTCACCTCTGAATTATTAAAAAAAAAAAAAATTAAAGGAGAGTTAACTCCCATTCTACTTGGTTATTTCTAAAGATTCAAAAGGATGAAACACTTCCAAATTCATTCTATATAACCCCCACCCCCATATTGTTAAAATAGACAAGGATATGACAAGGAAAAAAAACTATAAACCAGTATCTCTGATGAATATAGATGCAAAAATTCTCAACAAGATACTAGCAAATCATACCCAACAACATATAAAAATATTATACATCACAACCTAGTAGACTTTATTCCAGGGATGCAAGGGTGGTTCAGTATATGCAAAACCATAAACGTAATACACCATATTAACAGAAAGAAAGATAAAAACCACATGATCATATCAATTGATGTAGCAAAAGCATTTGATAAAATACAGCATCCCTTCATGATCAAGACTGTCAGCAAAATCGGCTTAGAAGGGTCATTCCTCAACACAATAAAAGCTATCTATATAAAACCCACAACTAACATCATTTTGAATGGGAAAAAGCTAAAAGCTTTTACATGAAAAACAAGGATGTCCACTTTCTCCACTCCTTTTCAATATAGTACTGGAAGTCCTTGGCAATGCAGTCAGAAAAGAGAATACAATAAAAGGCATTCAAACAGGAAGAGAAGAGTCAAAACTCTATTTGCAGAAGACATGTTTGTATACATAGAAGAACCAATTGTATTTATGAAAAAATTCCTGGTAGTAATAAATGAATACAGTAAAGTTGCAGGATACAAAATCAACATACAGAAATCTATAGCATTTCTATATGTGAACAGCAAGAAGACTGAGATAGAACTGAAGAAAATAATTCCATTTACCACAGCCACAAAAAGTATAAGATACTTAGCAATAAATCTAACCAAAGAAGTCAATGACCTCCATAAGGAAAACTATGAGAAGTAAAAAAGAAATTGAAAAATGACTTTTTGTAAAAAGTGGAAGGATATCCCATGTTCTGGATTGGAAAAATTAAATATAATCAAAGTTGCAATTTTACCCAAATTAATCTACATATTTAATGCAATCCCAGTCAAAGTACTGGAGACATTCTTCACAGATCTAGAAAGACAATCATAGAATTTGTCTGGAATCATAAAAGTCCTCATAATGCCAAAGCAATCCTGCACAAGAAGAGTGAAGTGGGCGACATCTCACTCCCTGACCCAAAAGTATAGTATAAAGCTGTGATAATCAAAACAACATGAGATTGGTGCAAAAACAGACATGTGAACCAATGGAACAAAACAGAGACCCCAGAAATAAACTCCCAACCGTACATCCAGCTACTTTTTGACAAAGGGTACCAGTCAATTCCATGGGAAAAGGAAAACCTCTTTAGCAAATGGTGCTTGAAAAACTAGATGTCCACCTGCAGAAAGAAGAATCTGAACCTCTATCGCTTACCATTGACAAAAATCCACTCAAAGTGGATCAAAGATCTAAACCTAAGAATTCAAACTATAATACTACTACTAGAAAACACTGGAGAAACTATGGGAAACATCGGGGAGGCAAAGATTTCTTAAATAAAACCCCCAAAGCACAGTCAATAATCCTAAAAATAGACAAATGGGATTACATCAAATTAAGAAGTTTCCGCATGGCAAAAGACACAGTAATTAGTGTGAATTGACAGACCTCAGAATGGGAGAATATTTTTGTAAACTATGCTTCAGATAAGGGACTGATAACCCAAATACACAGGGAACTCAAGCAGCTTACCTAAAAAGAAAGAAAAAAATCAACTCAATTAAAAGATGGAAAAATTAGCTGAATAAACAACTCTCTAAGGAAGACATAGGAACTGCCAAAGGCATATGAAAAAGTGCTCAACATTCCTCATCATAAGGGAGATCCAGGTCAAAACCACAATGAGATACCACCTAACCCCAGTCAGATGACTAAGATTTAAAAAACAAAAGATGATAAGTGTTGGCAAGGATGTGGTGAAAGGCACCCTCCTACACTGCTGGTGGGAATGTAAATTGTCCAGCCACTGTGGAGAACAATATGGAGATTACTCAAAGATCTACAAATAGAACTACCATATGATGTAGCAATCCTATTCTTGGGTATCTACTCAAAGAACAGGAGAATGCTTAGTCAGTAAAGTGTGTGCACATCTATGTTTATTGTGGCATTATTCACAATTGCTAAGGCATGGAACTAACCCAAATGTCCATAAACAGAAGAATGAATTCAAAAAGTGTGGCATATATACTCTATGGTACTCAGCCATAAAAACAAAACAAAACACAAGAAAACCCGAAGACCCTGGCTTTTGATAGAAAGTGGATGAGTATCAAAGATTTACTGCTGAGTGAAGAAAGCCAGGCAGTGAGGGAGAGACATTGTATGTCTTTACTGAGTATATATCTACTGTCCACACACTATGGCTGAAACAGAAGGACTAGAGGATATAGAAACATAGAAAATAATGACCAGATACAGTGTGGGAAGAAGGTGGAAAAAGGAGTAGAGTCTGAGGAAAGACATTGAGGAGAAAAATAGACAAGACATTTATGGTACTCAGAAATAGGTTATTATCTGTTGATGATCACATTTATAATGTCCTTAACTGAAGTGGGGACAAATGTATTCATGTTGGAACATTCACTGTACAAGCTAAGTGATGTACATGATTGAATGTATGAAATAAATTAAAATAATATATATTAATATTAATATATAATATATATTAATATTATAAAATAATATTAAAAATGATGAGTTGGTAAGCTACTACTTTTTATGAACCTTAAAAGGCCAATATTGAAAAATATTTAAAAACTAAGTACCGAATAGAGTTTTCTTTTAATTGTATCTAAAGTAAATTGATTAATAGGTTGATAGTAATAGAGAGGAAGTAGGCAGTAGTGGGGCTGGATAAGAATTACCAATCACATAAGTGTTTGTTAGCCTCTCCTAGTCAACATTTATTTTTATCTAATGCAGTATTTGGATGGGGATATGATTGGCATAGTTGTTGTATTTGTGTGTATCAAGCAATGGGAAAGATAGTTAATCCTTATGTTTATTTTGTAGATTAAGATTCTAAAGGATGATGAATGAGATTACCCATAAAGAAGAGTTTTTAAAGAGTTGACTATAAAATAAAAACTTAGATTCAAAAAGGTTAAATGTAAGTGTTATAGAACTTACCAAGAGTTGGTTTATAAATGAAATACCTGAAATTGTAGTTAATTGTGTGTACAATAAAAATTAGTATTGTGGCTCATGTGGTTGTTCTTGGCTTTCATAAATCTGGACACCATTCAGAAAAGGCCAATACAGATAGCAAATGGTCTGGAAATCATGCTGTGAAACAATTGAACAAATACAGGATAGTTGTCTGAAGAAGCAAGTAGAGTATGTTTGCTGCCTGCTAAGTGTTTAAAGGGCTAATAGGGATAAAGAGGAAGTTTGGATTATTATAATTATTTAAACATTTCCAGAGTTCAAAACCAGGAATTAAAGTGAGAGAGTATTTATTGCATTATATATCAATTTTTGGAATACCATATTAAAAAAGAATTGAAGCTCTTGTTTGTTTTATTTTTCCTTTTATATTTTATTTTGATGTTATTTTAGTTTCACGGAAAAGTTGCAAAAACAGTACAAAAAAAATCTTGGATGTCTTTCACTCAAATTCCCCAAATGCTAATCTTTTACTGTATGTTGCTTCATCTTCTTTTTCTCTTTAGCTATTGTTTTAAAGTATTAGAAAGTCTGTTGCAGGCATGATGCTATTTACTCCTGAATTCTCTACAGTTAGTTAGTTTTTTTTTTTTTTTTTTACAAACAAGGGCATTCTCTTACAGCACTACAGTACAGGAAAATAATGTTAATATGATTTTTTTAATGCACATTGTAGTTAGATTTTACCATTTGCCCTATAATGTTATTTTCACAAAAGAAAATTCTGAACCAATAAGCATTTTATTTAGGGCTAACATCTTCTTAGTCTTCTTTAATCTAGAACTTTCCCTGGACTTGCTTTATATTTACAACATTGCCATCTTTTTTTTTTTTTTAATTTGAGGAATTTATTACTGTAATTTTTTTATCTTCCAGAAAATCATCAGTATAGAGGTTGCAAATCCATTATATAAATAATACTATGATCTTTTTCATGACATAAATATTTTTCTTTGTAAATATTTATTGTAATTTATATAAAATTATTATATATATTTGTAGGGTACAGAATAATTTTAAAAAGCATGTATACAGTTTATAATTTTAAAAATTGAGGAAATAAACATGATCACCATCTTCAACATCTAACATTATGTTGTGAACATTCCAAACCTACTCCAATTGTTATTTTGCAAGGATATACTGAATTGTCTGTGGCATTTTTTACTGTGAGGTGTAGTTCTAAAGAAAGCATATTGATTAAAAATAAGGCAACAATCTCATAAATTAACAAAGATAATCTTAACATAGCCAATGAAAAAAGAATTTATAATTTACATAGGAATTGTAATCTATAATTATAATTAAGATAGAATTTATAATCTGAAAAAAAACTGTGGGTATCAATTATTGGTCCAATTAGAGATAGGTAAAATAGTACATAATAATAACTCATTAGAAAGAGAGAGAAAAAGAGCATGATTACTCATACACTGTGAGTTCTTTTTTTTTTTTTTTTCTTTTTTGGAGAGGTTTTTGCTATAGGGCACATGCACTCATCAGAGAAATAGAGACAGAAAAGGAAAGATCACCCCCCCAGGGGGAATGGCCACGCTGCAATCCCTTCTCCATTCTCCTCTCAGGACCTTGGACACGCATGCACACACGCCCGGCGTACACTAGAGTTCTTATATAACCATAGTACTGTACTGTGCTTTGTGTTCTCTTACTTCTATTTGTCTCTCTAGTTTTCCGGTATAACAGTCTTTTAAATATTTCCGGAAGAGCTGGTTTCATTTTGGTGAATTATTCAGCATTTGTTTATCTGGGAATGATTTTATTTCTCCTTCCCTTTTGAAAGATAATCTTGCTGGGTATGGCAACAAAGATTTGTTAGGTGTATCCCTATGACCAGATTCCATCTGAGCATTTTGGTCAGGAATATCAGAGAACCAATGTATTTTTCTCAGTGCGACACATCAGGAATGATATGATGTCAATTTGTTTCGTTTTAGGGATAGCTTTATTGAGAGATAATTCTCATATCATACGGTTCAGCCATTTAATATGTACAATTTAATGCTTCTTAGTGTATGTGCAGAGCTGTGTAACCTTCTCTACTATTTAATCCTGGAACATTTTCATTGCTCAGAAAGGAACTCCCATCCCCATTAGCTGTCAGTCCCATCCCCCTTTCTCTGACCCCTCATAACTGCTAATCCACTGTCGGTCTGTTTGTATGGATTCACTTATTCTGAACATTTCATATAAATAGAATTTTATAGTATCTGGTCCTTTGTGTCTGGTTTCTTTTACCAAGCATAATATTTTTGAGGTTCATCCATGTAGCATAAGTCAGTGGCTCATTTTTGTTTTTTAAGGCTGAATAATATCCTATTGTGTAGATGAACCACAATCAGTAAGAACTGAATCTTTACCTCCTAAAGTAGCAAGCCGTCCTTTACCCAAGCTGTTCTGTGTGAGAACCTCGCTTTGCATTAATCAGCCCTTACAGATCTGAGGAAGCAGCTGAACCTCTCTGAGCTTTAGTGGAAATAGTAGTAGTACTAACCTCATGGGGTGCATGGGAAGATTAAAAGAGATACTGTGTGTTAAGGGTTTTAATGTAGTCCCTAGCACATATAAAATGCCCAAAAGTGATACCTATTTTTATTACTAGATGACCAGTTTCCAAGAGAATACTGCATAAAAGCTGCTTTTATCTTATCAAAATGGAAATGGACAACTTCAAGTTGCCTTCTAAATAACATTTAATATTCCATGACTCAACCATTTTGAGGCCAACAATTTCATTTTTATGGTTTTCTTAACAATACTTGCATCATGCTTTTGAACACTTTGAGGCAAATACTTTGGTCTTTCTGATCCATAAATAAACCCTTAATATATAATCTGTATGGCAAAGTCAATGTGTGGGATGTAATCTATGTAAAGTAGATTAATACATGTAGTTCCCATGGAGATATGTATACCAAATGGGTACATTGGTATTTTAGTTTACTATAATAACTATGAAAGCTTTTATTATTATTTCAACTCAAATTTCTAAATATTACTAGCTTCTGAAGTTGTCAATTTTCCTGAAACAATACATGGAATTCATAAAAATGCACATAGATACTAAATTATTTATACAATTGGTGAAACTTTCTATATTATGGGATAATTAACAATACAATGGGACATATAAATGACATTAGTTGGACCACAAAACTTTTCAACTTAACAGTTGTCAATTTTTTCTGCCAAAAACCGAGAGGAGGAAGAGATAGTAATTTGTAATAAGTGGAATTATCTTTTATTATACTTTGAAATGCAAATTCATGCACATTGTTTAGTCCCGCTGCCAAACCTTTTCCAGTTGAAGTGCATGGTAGCCCTTAACAGAGAACAAAACAAGTTTTCTGTGTACTTATAATTGGAAAATAATCAAGGAATTGATTAATGTAAGAATTGTATTCACCTCAGAGTAAACTGGCATGAAATAATGCATAAATAACAACATCAAGTCAAACAGTGTAGAAGTAAGCTCAAGGAATTTAGATTTACGATGCATTTAAATTAAGAATACATTTTAATAACAATCTTTATTGCATGTTTACTATGTGTCAGACACCCTGCCAGAATTATATTTTATTTTTAATACCTATCATATATAGAATATATAATTTAACACTCAGAAAAATCTTATGAAGCCAATGAAATTGTCACTTCATATATGAGAAAACTTAGACTGATGAAGTCAAGTAACACATAAAATGATACAATTGGTAAAGAAGACTGTGGTCCCAAACCTTGTCTTAATGGCTATTCTTGTAACTACTACAAACCACCATGTACTAAAATCTTCAGGGAGGTGGACCTCAGCAAAGAATGCTCTCTTTGGTATGAGTGATTAATAAACAGCACTAACAGGCAGATTATGTGTTGCTGACAAGCGACAGTGAAGTAAGAGGTGTTTGGTCTTTCTTTACTGCAAATTTAATAGTTCCCTTTGAACAGCAGTCTAGTTGTTAATGTAAAACTAGTCTTGGTGTATCTACTGTAGCCCATCTGTAAAGATTATGTCTCATTAGCTTTGATATTTGATATTTTTACAATCAATCACAAATTTAGCAGCTCTAGGTCTTTGTATATACATTTGTCTAAGAGAAACGTCTCTCTGTACAATGACTGGGTCAGAATTCAAAACTATAAAGTGACAGATTACCTTATCTATCAGTTTTCAATTTGATGTATTGCTGTTAACGAAGGTGTAAAAATGTCTTTCAATGCATGAAAGCTATTAATATTTAGTACAATGCCCCTCCATTTTACAATCTCCACAATAATGTGAAAAGAGTAAAAATAATGCTTTGTATTTATGTAACACATGTCTCCATGGAGCCCAGAGATTTGGTTTGACAAGGTCTAAAAATGGCTTTGTCAGGGAGTACAGGAAACTAATGTTACAATAATTACTTTGCAGGTATTGAAACTGACACTGGGTCTATCTGTGTCTACTGAAGTGTTCATTAGGCAGTCAGAATGATACAGCTAGGTTTTTCCAGCCATCTTCATAGTCCATAGTGACCATACTAAGGAATCATGTGTATATAGAGCTCTTATTTTATATTTTGCTAACAGAGACAAATCAAATGACAGGACAATATTTTGAGTATCAATATGATACTAACTAATGGAGTGATTTAGTAATATTTTGTATTATTTCAGTTTGCTTTGTCAATATTGGAATATTATGCACATACGCTTTCTATTAACTCTATTGCAAAAGTCACATGCAAAGAATTGTAATTCTAAATATGTTCTAAGGTAGTAAAACAAATTATTAAATGAAAGCTACCATTTTTATCTTTAAAAATAGTTATTGTAATGTGAAAAGACAAGTACTGTCAAGTTACTGTGTTGTGATGTGAATTAAGTTTTTTTTTCTCCCCTAAGGTTTTTGCTGTAGTGCCTGAGAAAGGCAGAGAGGGAAAGTGAGAATTTATTCCCCAGGTAGGAATGACCATACTGCAATCTCTTCTCCTCCAGTCTTTCAGAATTTGGGGCATATGCACACGAACCCAGTGTAATTTTCCAGCCACCAGTTCTGGAGCTTGAACCACAACGGGTATATGGGAGTCCTGTGCCTTAACTACCATGCCACCTGCTGACTCATTATTTAAAAATTTTTAATGCATGATTAAAAAATGGGGACAATGTCTGTATAGTGATAAAGTGGTGAATATTGAACTGTAAATTTTTTTGTGTCTACTTATGTTTACTTTCTCTGTGAGTCAACTTTCCTAGATAATACATTTAACCAGTGTGTATATGTGTGTCAGAGAAAAGGAGAGAGAGAAAGAAATACATTGGAGGAAAAAATAGCACAAGAATCGTTTTAAGAACTTTTTAAAACTATGAATTGTTGGACCCAAACCTCAGAATTTCTTATTCAATAGGTCTAGAATAGGGCCTGAGAATTTGTCTGTTCGTTCTTTTCTTTTCTCTTTTCTTTTCTTTTCTTTTTCTTTTTCTTTTTTCTTTTCTTTTCTTTTCTTTTCTTTTCTTTTCTTTTCTTTTCTTTTCTTTTCTTTTCTTTTCTTTTCTTTTCTTTTCTTTTCTTTTCTTTTCTTTTCTTTTCTTTTCTTTTCTTTTCTTTTCTTTTCTTTTCTTTTCTTTTCTTTTCTTTTCTTTTCTTTTCTTTTCTTTTCTTTTCTTTTCTTTTCTTTTCTTTTCTTTTCTTTTCTTTTCTTTTCTTTTTTCTCACTTACCCTCCCCTCCTTCTTCTCCTTCCTTCCTTCCTTCCTTCCTTCCTTCCTTCCTTCCTTCCTTCCGAGGTTTTGGCCTTCAGGTGTCTGCACTTGCTGGAGAGAAAGAGAGATAGACACAGTGAGAGGGTAAGTGAGAAATCATCCCCTAGGGGGATTGGCCACCCTGGAATCCCTTCTCCACCATTTTCCTCCTAAGATTTTGGGCACGCACGCACATTCATGTGCCACGTATGATTTTTAAGCCACTGAGTCTGGGACTTGAACTGTGGTCAGCCATATGAGAGCCCAGTGAAGTAACCACTATACACTTCTGGTCCTGAGAATTTGTATTTCTATGAATTATTTTATTTAGTGACACTAATGATGCTGATTCAATTACCACAGTTTCAATAATAAAACCAACCCAATTTCTGCTTTTACCGTTTACAGAGGAAGAGATAATTATTACTAGAGAGATGTTACACATTAACCAGGCTATGGATTTAGAAAGATTTAAGTAAAAGAGTGATAAAATAAGAGAGAAGGACAAAGCAGTTTCTATTTAAACATAAAATGTTAATTCTGACTAAAAATTAGTACCAATTATAAGATAATGCATAGTTTAGACTGTTTGCTTTGTATTTTGATACTCAATAAATACTTATTGAGAACTTATACAACTGTAACTTGCATGCAATAGGGAAAAATGTTGTTTCTCCTTTTCTAATCTTGTCACATAATTGGCAGTTATAAATATTTTCCTATTTAAGTTGCTTCTGTATTAGTCAGAAGAGAATGACAAAGATGGTTCTGACAGTCAATGGGATTATGTTGGGTCACTGATAGTCATGGGTCTTTGAATTGGAAGCCATTTCTTAATGTAAGAGGAAAAATGAGTTTGGTACATGTAGTTTTGTGAAACCGAATTATTAAAATGAAGCTACATAAAACCTATAAAAAGTCTTTAAGATTATTTTAAAATTTGCATATGTTTAATGATTAATCATGTACAAAATATATCTTACACAGTGTGTTAGCAGGTATTTTCTTAAAATATTAATAAGTTGTTATGGGAAATAAGTATTTAAATAGCAACTTTAAATACTGATAACTAAAATGCTATTGTAGTCCAATTTTAAAATGAGAGTCTTAAAACATGTTCATAGTTTTGAATCAATATTTCTATGGAGTCAGTTTATAGAGGGATCAGCAGATGGTTATGTTGCTTGACTCCCACGTAGTCAACCGCAGTTCACTTCCTAGACCTGGAGGCTTAAACTCACACCGGACACATGTGCGCCCAAAATCTCAAGAGGAGAATGGAGGAGAAGGGATTGTGGCATGACCATCCCCCTTGGGGGGATGAATTCTTGTTTTCTGTCTCTTTGTCTCTCTCTGTCTCTCTGGTGAGCCCATGGGCCCTATAGCAAAAGTCTCCTTAAAAAATTTATGGAAAGGGGACCAGCAGTTAGAGTAATGACTATGTCTCTGGACTCCTACGTAGTCGACTGCGGTTCACGTTGTGGACCTGGTGGCTTAAAACTCACGCCGGGCGTGTGTGCGTGCGTGCCCAAGATCCCGAGAGGAGAATGGAGGAGAAGGGATTGCAGCGTGGACATCCCCCCTGGGGGGTGATTTCTCGATTTCTGTCTCTCTGTCTGTCTGTGTCTGTCTGGCGAGCGCACGCGCCCTATAGCGAAAACCTCTCAAAAAGAAAAAAAATTTATGGAAAGTAAAATAAAGGTGTGGGTAATAATTATACATAGATATTTGTCATAGTATTGGTTTAAATAATGAAATATTAAAATATAGTTTAAATATTTTAGAGGTGGGTTTGTTACATAAAGTATAGAATATTTAAAATTGTATACATTTTAAATCATTGAATTATAACATAATTTAATGATAAAAATATTTATGAGTTTAAAAATAAACAAAATTCAAAGCTTTTTTTCAATTTTCTAAGTAGGCAGAGGAAAATACTTGGAAGAAATACACAGAATATTAACAGAGGATCTATAGGCTAAGTTTTTTTTTTCTCAGTGCACTTGACTGTATGTTACAAATTCTGTCTAAGGAGTATGTTGTTTTTATAATATTATATGACAATAGTGGGGGGATGTGTGTTTATGTGCATGTAAAAAAGGGACAGCATGCAAGTAGTATATCTTCTTAGGTACCATATGTATGCATTTCAGGATTTGGAACTCTCTGTGCAACTGACAGTCATGATTTGGTTTTGTATCATTCTGTAACCGTATCGTGACGTTATTCTCTTTTGCTATACATATAATTATTGGCGTTTCTAGATAAGGTCATGACTTGTTCTTTAAGTGTCATTGTTTCTCCTTATCAGGTAAAGGAAAAGAAAGAATAGATGCCTGAGTGAAACTGTGTTTCCTGATGGCTGCATAAATGTTGAGTAATCTCACTATCTCCACTGTCGTCTTCTCTATCATCTTCTCAGGATTTATGCATTTCTCACGAACACTCCATATAGAAATATTTCTAAGAGGGACCAGCAGTTGGCGTAATGGCTATGTCACTGGACTCCCACGTAGTTGACCGCGGTTCGCGTCCCGGACAAGGTGGCTTAAAACTCACGCCGGGCACATGTGCGTGCATGTGTGCCCAAGATCCCAAGAGGAGAATGGAGGAGAAGGGATTGCGGCGTGGCCATCCCCCCTGGGGGGTGATTTCTCGCTTTCTATCTCTCTGTCTCTGTCTGTCTGGCGAGCGCATGCGCCCTATAGCAAAAACCTCTAAAAAAAAAAAAAAATTTCTAAGAGAAGAATTTATAGGATATCCATATTCTAATCCATCACCAAACTCTCATGATAATGATAGAAAACATTTTTATGATGTGTACCACCACATGACCAAGAGCTGTCTAAATGTTAGTCGTCACCACTATGTTTTGAACTAGGTACTCTTATTTTCTCCATTTTACAGAGAGGGAAATTGATGCCTGCAATGGGTCAGTTACTTGCCCTTGATCAGATGCCTGGGAAGAAGCGAAGCTAAAATCCAAACCCACCAGCCATGACTACAGTCTGTACTGTTTCATATCATGTCAAATGATCTTTCCTTCGTGGATTTACTTTAACTTGTGACAATGTGAAAAGACCCTTAACTCTTGGTTGTGGCTTAAGAGTGTAAACCTATTCTTCTCACTCCTGTGAGAAGTTTGGCTTCCAAGGGACCAGCAGTTGGTGTAATGGCTATGTCGCTGGATTCCCATGGAATCGACTGCAGTTCAAGTCCCGGACTCCGTGGCTTAAACTCAAGCTGGGCATGTGTGCATGTGTGCCCAAGATCCCAAGAGGAGAATGGAGGAGAAGGGATTGCGGTGTGGCCATCCCCCCTAGGGGGTGATTTCTCACTTCCTGTCTCTCTGTCTCTCTCTGTCTTTCTGGCGAGTGCACACGCCCTATAGCAAAAATCCTCTCAAAAATAAAAAGAAAAAAGAAGTTTGGCTCCCAGGTGTCCTCAGACTCCATGAATTGCTGAGATCCTACTGCTGCTCATCATTATGCCTAAGTGAGGACTTAGTGCAGGAGGGAGTTGCCATTCTGATTTTGAACATCTGTCATAGCTGCTAAATTCCCAGCTGCTCTGTTTCATTATTGGTTGTGTTAAGATGTCACGGGAGTTTTTGCTTTTAAAAGTGACTCTATCTTTTAGTAATTAAAGGAAAACAAGAGTACCTAATATCTGAAAAATGTATCAGTGACACTGAACTCAATTTGCTTTGGATGGCTAATATTTTTAGAAAAGGATTTCCAAGGCATATTATCACTGCAACATAATTTATGTTTATGGGAGTGTACCTTTCCCAGGTCTCCTTAAAATATTTTTCTTTTCTTATGAAATAGCACATAGCTATCATCAAAATATAGACTCCTTTACATTTTTTGTGTAGTTTCAACCATAGGAAAAAAAAGCCTAAAACAATCAATTAATATAATAATCTAACTTGAGGTAAGTTAAATTTCTTCTGTGGTAGACAATATTTTCCAGTTTTTCATCAAAAGGCCAGCTTTATGATGATGAGACAGTTATAATTATTATTCATGAGTCTTATCTTGGAAGATTTATATTAAAAAAAGAAGCAATTCTTTATTAATGTATTAGGTCATTGGAAAAGTCATGACATGTTTTTCTATGCAAAAAGGTGTCATGACTTTTCTAGCAACCCAATAAGATCCATAATTCTTTCCTCCTTTTGGTTTGTATGCTTTATTCACTGTTCTTGAAGAGAGGGCAAAGCTGAGTTTCATAGTGCCTAGTAAATGTTGTGTATATAGTGATAAATTCAATATTTAAAGAACTGATCTCCATATGTGTGTGTGTGTGTGTGTGTGTGTGTGTGTGTCTGTATGTTTGAACATTGGAGTTATTTTTCATATTTAGTGATTATTTAGGGTGATTTCACAATTGGGAAGAATAATTTGGAGAGTGTCAAACTTTCAATATGAGTTGAAGTGGAACTTCCCTTTTCCCCAACACTCAATGTTGCTACATTATCACGTTGTGTGGTTTTTACAATAATAGTAGTGTTATTGATGGTAGCACTAGATAGCTGACTTTTTTCTCAAACACAGACTTAAATGACCTTTAAATATGCCTTCATACGAAGGATGCCTTCCCTGTGAATGTATATTTGAAGAATTCTCATTTTATACACACACAAAGAAACCACGCACATAAACAACAAATGAAGTACCTGTTCCAAAATTGACATTGTCTATGATGCTTTTATTATCCCCTCAAGGCAGAATTAATAACACTTTTCTTTGTTTTCTCACAATGTTGGGATGTTCTGCTGCTGTAGCACTTTTCTCATCATATTAAATGCAACTCTAGGCATTTGCTTTCTACCCTGAAGTATGGACTACTTGAAGTCAACAGCCAACTCTTACTTATCTCTGTCCCTTGTGATTAGCACAGTGACTGACACATCTGTTGGGTTTATAATAAGAGTCTGTTGTTCGTTGTGGTTTTGGAAATACTGGCAAAAATCAGGCTGGTTTCCTAGGAATGACATTCATGAAAATTTGCTTCTCAACGATTTCTATAGAAATGTCACAGAATCTCAAGAAGGACTCTAGGCACGTGTACTGAGCAAAGGGAGGGTTATGACAGCACAAATTTTATGTTTAGGGAGTGGTAGGACAGTAAGAATAGGGAGGTAGTGACTGGCAGATGGTGACATGCTTAGGTCTGCGTTATGGAAGCATCTTTGGTCAAGAATGATAGACAATGGCATCCCACTGGAGCTTGCTGAAGATAGATTAGTTAACATCTGATAATTGCTGAAGATTAGCAGACCATATCTATGTTTCCTAATCAGGAAGAAAAAATAAGAGTAATAATCTACTACATCTTTGACTGTCAGCTTAGAGACCATGCTAACCCTTAGAAAAAAAGGGAATTTGTAAAGGGTTCTGATGGACATAGTGTGTGGGTGTATAGAGAGGGGAAAAAATGGCATATTCTCCTATTTTATAAAACTTAGATACTGTGGGATTTCTTTGTTTTCTTGTACTGAAAAGGCATTTTGTTGCCATTCTGAAGGACTAGTGAGTAAACAATAACCTAAAAATATTCAGGTTTTCAATAACTTTAAAAAATGAGGATCATCCCTTTGAACCTTGATTTTCTAAAAATTACACACAGAAACACCATGTAAGACCAAAATTTCATTGAAGGCTTGATATATGCTAGGAATGGATATTAAGATCTTTACATGTATTGTCTCATGAAATAGGTACTGTTATCCTCATTTTAGATACAAAATAGTAATAATCATGCTTTGCTGTGAAAGGATTTGACCCAATTCACATGCACATACCTGAGGAAATATTGGAGCCAGGATTTAATCCCACAAAGTCTGACTTCAGACACCTTGTCTCTGGCTTTTCAGAAACATTCCTAAGAGGCCAGATACCTTGTTCCTGTGTTTAGAACAGATCAAAGGCTGTGGGAAGGAGAGTCCTCTTTACTAAGGGGATACGTTGGTTGACTATAGGTACCTCTACCTACCCAGAGATTATCAGGTGTGCTCCCTAAGAAAACGAGGCTTTCATGAACTTTCATGCTATTGTGGTGATTTATCCCTTTTCACCTGAAATTGTATCAGTATGTTTTTCAATAGACTTCTGAGTTCTCCTGATTCTATCTTACCCACATAAAACCTCTTTCTCATACTGTGGTCTATGTGAGTTAGTTCTCCACTTCAATTCCTCAGAGGCTCCTCATTTCTTTCTCAGTTTTAAACTCTTTTATGTGATTTATGAATGCCTCTCTGGATTCTGCTTACCACTTCTGTCTCCTGCCTTTCCACTGTCATACTCCATAATCACTTCAGCACCTCGTTCACAACAGCTGGGTTTCCTACCTACTGCTTGCCCCAAATGTAACACTCTTCCTTCCTTCCTCTCTCTCTCTTTCTTTCCTCCTTTATTTTTTCTTTTCTTTCTCTTTTTCTTTAGAGAGATTTTTGCTATAGGGCGCATGTGCTTGTCAGAGAAACAGAGAGATGGAAAGCAAGAAATCACCCCCCAAGGGGGATGGTTATGCCACAATCTTTTCTCCATTCTCCTCTCAGGAACCTGGGCGTGCACTTGGAGTGAGTTTAAGCCACCGGGCCCAGGATTTGAACTGTGGTTGACTATATGGGAGTCCAATAATGTAACTAACCATTATACTATCTGCTGGTTCCAGATCACATTTTTTCTTGCCTTAAACACCAGGCTGCTCATACTCCTGGATATTTTCTACAGGAATTTACTCCTGAAGTCTCAAATTTGGATGAAGTATCTTCCCTAGATATACTAATAGCATCCTCTGTCTTCCTGTCATAGAGCATCATATGATCTGAATGTCTGATTAGTTACCTTTACCTTTCACTTTACTGTAAGCTCATTGAGACAGGAGGATGTGATGAATGTTTTCATTTTTGTATCTCCGATTTTTAATACCTAATAGGACCTCAAAATCTTACTGTGTGAATGAATGAAGGCAAACACATTTATTGTACTAATTCATAACACTTAAAACATTATAAGTGTTTACAAATATAAAGTCATTTAATCCAAACAGAATTATTTTCCCTACTATCACTGTGTCTATTGTAATAGGATACACAGAGAGTTTAGGTAACTTGTTCAAGTTCACAGCACTAGCATTTAAACACAAATAGACTGGCTTCAGAGACTGATTTTTTTTCTTTAATATCAGAGAGCACATGCGATCACCAGAGAGAGAGAGAAAGGAGAAAGCACCCCTCAGCGGGACATAGTCACATCAGAGTTCCTTCCCCATCTCTCCATTCCATCAAGATTTTGGGTATGCACACACATGCACCTGGTGTTGGTTTTTGTTTGTGTTTGTTTTTGTTTTTGTTTTGTTTTAACCAGCCATATGGGATCCAACTTTCTTGACCATTAGGCTATGAGGCCAGCCCCAGAGTCTGGAATCTGTTTCTACCCTGCCTCTCTGAAGTTTCAGGTCAACAGATCAGTTTTTCTAGCTGTTAGTTGGAGCCTCAGGCATTCACAGAGGGAAACCCTGGATATTGGTTTTTGTTCCTGCCTCTGCCACTGA
This sequence comes from Tupaia belangeri chinensis, assembly GCF_000334495.1. Classification (NCBI taxonomy): domain Eukaryota; kingdom Metazoa; phylum Chordata; class Mammalia; order Scandentia; family Tupaiidae; genus Tupaia; species Tupaia belangeri. The sequence continues at coordinate 358,139 of NW_006159908.1, read as the reverse complement.
CAGTGATGTAATTCTCCTGATTTCTCTGTACTTTAGTTTAATTATCAGCAGAATTAGAAAATCATGGATCTAGCAAGTGATCCTGCAAGTCTTTGTTCTCTAAATAACAATAATTTGAGCCAACTCCTTGTTTATGCCTTTGTGCAAAAGGTAAAGTATTAAAAAGAAGTTCCAAATGTCTAAAAGAGGTACTGTAGGCACGATCCATAGATCCATAGATCTTTATCCTCATATCTCTATTGAAAATTTATAATCTCATCCCATTATTCTCTGATCAAAGAGTTGCACTTGAATAAGGTTGTCAGGTAAGCAAATCAAAAACCCACTTTACGGCCACCTAAGTGAAGAGAATCTTCACTGATATAGTAATGTGGCATATCATTTCCAACAATATTGGGTCATCAGAAAATATTGTGACACTTTTTTTTTTTTCTTTTGAGAGGTTTTTGCTATAGGGCATGTGCGCTTGCCAGAAGGACAGAGAGAGACAGACAGAAAGTGAGACATCACCCCCCAGGGGGGATGTCCATGTGCAATCCCTTCTCCGCCATTTTCCTCTCGGGATCTTGGGCACGCACGCACACGAGCCTGGCATGAGTTTAAGCCACCGGGTCCTGGACTCGCACCATGGTCGATTACGTGGGAGTCCAACAACATAGTTGTTACGCTAACTGCTGGTCCTGCGACACACTTTTAGATAACTTTTCTGGAGACCCAATATAACAGTAACCTAAATGAGAAGTGTAGGCCAGTGCCGGTCCAGTGACTAGCATATAGTAGGCATCCAGTAAATATTAACTCTCTAGTTCATGCTTTTGGATTTTATTTTCCTGTGATTTTTCAGCTATATCACCTCCACCCCCCATTTCTAACAAAACTCACTGAAAATGGAGAACTAATAAGCATTCTAGCTAATTTGGTACATGTTCCTATTATATAATCACCATGGTACCCAGGCTTTTAACTGAAAGCAAACAAATTTATAGGAAGAAAAATGTGTCCTTTGCTCTCTCAGTTAAGGTGTTCTATTATGGAAGCACTTCCCCTTTGTCCTATTTTTTTTTCTTTCATCAGTAAGCAATATTTTCCAATGTGTTTCATGGGAACATTACAGGAAGTTTGATACACTTTGAGAGATTCAGTGAGTTTTATTAATGCTATACAACCTCATCCTTTACTTTAAGGAATACAGATAAATGGTCATGTCTGAAGATGAATATTAAGTTATGTCAAGGCATAAAAAAATTAATAAATTCACATGTCACATTTCTTTTTATAATTTCCCTTTAATGACCGGGGCTCTGGTGATCAAGCACTGAAATTAGGTTCTTGTAATGAAATGAAAGATGAATGAAATCAAATGCATTTTTAACATAAATCCATTTTCACTTATTAACAATACTGTGTAAATGAATGTAGAACATCTTATTGCAAATAAATGAACAGCTTTAGTAACAGAAATGCAAAAATGACCCTACTACTGTATTTCGTTATACAAATTATGTTCATCTAGTGATCAAGATTCAATAATGACACCTAAAAAATACACTCACAGCAGTTGGTAATCTGCCCACAGTACATAACTCTGAGCAGGTTATGTATGTGGTATTTTAGTCCTTCTCCCAGCATGTTTCAAAGAAGCTTTTGTTGTAAGAACTTTGAAAACCATAGGAAAGCATTTGGAGTGGGTTTTCTTCAATTTTGAAGAGTCGAGTCTGTGGTAACTCATTATCTAATCCACTAGTAACTCTGGCTTTGATGTACATAGTTTCCTGCTTTATGGTCTGTAAGGAGTCTTCAGAATGTGAATGCACAATATTTGCTCTGTAACATTGGAAATGTTAGTAAATAGAGAATAAATAAATTTACTCAAATTAGCTTCCTAAATACTGGGTCTTTGGAAAAGTCATAGTGTATTTTTCTATGTTTTCCTATGCAAAATGCATCATGACTTTTCTATTGACCCAATATCTTACAAAAACTTCTACCATTTTAACACAGGCATTATTTCCATTGATTGTTCTATGAACTAAATTGTTCTCACTTAAAGTAAGAGGATAAATATTTATTATTTATCTCACAAGAATTGCTTAAAACACATATGTCTAGATATAAAAAAAATGTGAGAAAGTGATCACATAAACAATCTAGCATGCAAACTTTAGCACAGTTTAAACATCTTCTAAAAATTCTTGGATTAGGGAACCAGCAGTTAGCATAATGGCTATGTCACTGGACTCCCACCATGATTCACGTCCCAGACTCGGTGGCTTAAAACTCATGCCAGGCGTGTGTGCGTGCGTGCCCAAGATCCTGAGAGGAGAATGGAGGAGAAGGGATTGAGGCATGGCCATCCCCCCGGGGGGTGATTTCTCGCTTTCTGTCTCTATGTCTCTCTCTGTCTGGCTGGCGAGCGCACGCGCCCTATAGCGAAAACATCTCCAAAAAAAAAAATAATAATTATTGGATTAGAAATATGAAAGGTATATAGGGAAAATATTCATTCATAATATTCTATTAATGACAATGATTTTAGTACATGAAATTAGTAACTTTATATGAATTTTTAATATATTACTTTCTTTGAGACATTAATTTTAGAATTGCATACCAATATTGCTTAATCTCACTTTATCAAAATAAAGCAACCGTGTATATATTTTGTGTGTGTGTTATTCATACATCAGGGGCTTTTTTTGGTACATATGGGAAATCAGATTACTATTAAGTAACATTTTTTTTTGCTTTCTCTCATATAATACACAATACAAATTTATTGATTGATTGATTTTTGGAGAGATTTTTTTTTTTTTTCTATAGGGTGTGTGTGCTTGCCAGGAAGACAGAGAGACAGAAAATGAGAAATCGCCCCCCGCCCCCAGGGGGATGGCCATGCCGCAATCCCTTCTCCTCCAATCTCCTATTGGGATCTTGGGCACGCACACACACACACCTGGTGTGAGTTTAAGCCACCAGGTCCAGGAATCGAACCACGGTCAACTACATGGGAGTCCAGTGACATAACCATTATGCCATCTACTGGTCCTGCGATACAAATTTATTAAAGTGTTACTCCAGGGGCCCAGTCTTATTAGCTCAGGAAATTCCATGCTGAACTGCAGTGCTAGAAGTCACATGGCTGACCTTGGGTTCTTATTCTTTGAAAACAAGCCTGGTATACGTATGTCCAAGATGCTGACTAACTGGAAGACTAAGAATAGGGGCTGGTGGCCTGACAGGACCCTATCAAGGGTGCCTTCCTTCTCTCTCTCTCCCTCTTGCATTTGCATGCACACACGCTCATGAATACAAAATAATTTTTTTAAAAAAAGTATAAACAATAGTCCACCTTAAAAAATTTTCCAAGGGATACATGGGATTGTGATCTGATAATCATTTAGTATCTGGAACAGTCTGTACCAGGAATATCCAAGACATACTTGTGAGTTTTCCGTTTTTTGTTTTGTTTTTTTTTTTTAGAGACGTTTTTGCTATAGGTCACTTGCCAGAAAAAAAGAGACAGAAAGGTGGAAAGTAAGAAATCACTCCCCAGGGGGCATGGCCACGCCACAGTCCCTTCTCCTCCATTCTCCTCTCAGGATCTTGGGCATGCACCCACACGTCCCCAGTGTGAGTTTAAGGCACCAGATCCGGGACTTGAACTGTGATCAACTACATGGGAGTCCAGTGACATAGCCATTATACCAACTGCTGGTCCCATCTGTGAGTTTCCTTAATAGCACATACAAAAGAAAGGAAAAGCCCAAATCAATTCTGTTACTTAATCTACACATTTGAAAAAAATGTAATCAAGTGGTCAACTGTGCCTTCTGAAAGGTAGAAAAGCAAATATAGTACTAATATATCTCCCTGGAAACTAAATTTTAGTTGTCGAGAACATTATGATTGTCAATCTTCCTGGGTAACAGGGTCATTCAAATACCTATCTGCTTGAAACTGGGTACCTCTTGTTTCCAGGAAACACACCATGGTGTGTGTTCTAGTTAGGATTAGATATGACTTTGTTTAATAAGAAAAGCATCATAAAAATAGTTTAATTATGGTAGGAGTGTATTTTTCCCTTCATATGAAAGGAATTCTTAAGTAGGCTGTCTAGTGCACCTCTATGGAGTTATCATGGATTGTATTTTCTGCTTTTTTCATTCTCCAGTTGGGAGAATGAATTTGGGTTTTCCAATTCAGAGGTTCGCCTGTTGTGTCAGCCTTCAAGGCTGTGTTAGCCATTGCATTTTAAGAATTTCCCGTGGACATATACCTACTTCTGCTTATATGCCTTTAACCAGACTTAGTTTTATGATCATAACCAACTCTGAAGATAAGGCCTTTTAACACAGTACACTGTCCAGGATTATGTTGCCAAAATAGAAGTGGATATCAGAAGACAATTAGCATGAAAAGCAAGTGTTTGGAACATAGTCATGCTGTGGAACTGAGAGGATGTTTATTTCATTACGAACTTTCGTATGCTTGAGTGTTCCCCTTTTAAGCAACTTTATAAGACACTGAATGTGTATGAAGAACAGATGGTAGCATCCATTCCAAATTTATCTGTATATGAACTGAGGGTAGCTGGTCAAATACAGTAAAGCCAGGAAAAAGCTTAATAGATAATTTGAATTTAGCTAAAAAATCAGAGAATAATTGAAGACATTGATAAATAGCAGTGGACTCACATCTGGCTTTGGAAAGCCCCTTCACATAGAGATTAAATCTGCAATATAATGGTATAAATAAATAAAAATAGAAAAAAGAGGTTGCAAACAGAAGCTCATGATCGAAAAAAGCATACTTTAATGCTTATTTATAATGCATGTACTTCATGAGAGCAGGGGTCACACAATTCTCTTACTGTGACTCACATAATAAATTTCCCTGATGAGCATCACTGTGTTTGAATTGGGAAGGACAGCAAGTAGAATTAAAGGGGCAGGGAAAATTTACTGGAAAAAGAGAACAACTATAGCAAATTTGTTTAATTATTCTTTCAACTCCATGTGAAAAATGTTCTTTGTTTTCTTTGCAAAAGCACACATTGTACTAAAGGAGTCTGAAAATTAATACACAGTACAATGGACTCCACAAATACTGTGGCATTTTTGTTTTCTTCTCTGTGCAGTTTATAGCACATGACTAATATATTGGGTCTGAGTAAGAATTTGATAAGTATAGTTATTTACTCAGAATTTATGGGTATAGTCCTTGGAAAGTAGCATTGCCAGTAGTACTCAAACTGTGAGTTATAAATTATAAAATTCCAAAAGATGGCTATTATTTCACTTTGAGATAGAGGCAGTCCACAAAAGAAATTTATATATTTATATATAAATTTATACATAAATATACAAATATAAATGTATTTCTGTATATGGCAATTTTATGGATTTCCTTTTTTTTTCAATTCTTTCAATTTACTTAATTGGACAAATAAAATAAAATGTAATTGACCAGGACCTCTACAATTTTTTTGAGGGAAAAAATGTTTTCTCAACCTACTGATTATCAATAAGAAGTAGTACGTGTGAGTGTGTGTGTGGGAGGCATGAGACAGGTGTTGTGTATTGCCAGAAGGTGCATGCACTGGCCAGAAGGAAGGAGAAAGCACTCCTCAATGGAGCATATCACACCCCAATGTCTTCTCCTCCATTTTTTTGTCATTTCAGGATTTTGGACACATGTACAGTAAGCCTAGGGTGTTCTCCAGGCCTCTGTGGCCAGGAGTTGAACTGTGGTCTGCCATGTTGGATCCAGCTCCCTTAACCACTACACTGTGGGACCAGTCTGTGTGTATGACATTTAAAAAAATTATTTATTGTATTTATTATTATTATTTTTAAGTTTGCTATAGAGCACAATGCTCATGAGAAAGAGAGAGAAAAAAAAGCACACCACCACGTCTGGAACTCAAACTGTGATTGGCCTTTCAGATGTCCAGAGTCTCAACCACTATGCTACCTGCTGTCCCCTGTGTATGACATTTTACAAGTGATAAGTATGTATCAAAATAAACTTTTGGGGAACCAACAGTTAGTGTAATGGCTATGTCGCTAGACTCCCACGTAGTCAACCATGGTTCGCATCCTGGACCCGGTGCTTAAAACTCACGCCGGGAGTGTGTGCGTGCGTGCCCAAGATCCTGAGAGGAGAATGGAGGAGAAGGGATTGCGGCGTGACCATCCCCTCTAGGGGGTGATTTCTCGCTTTCTGTCTCACATGCCCTATAGCAAAAAAGTCTCTCCAAAAAAAAAAAAAAAAAATTTTTGACAGAAAAAAAAAAGTTTAAATTACTAAAGGAGTCTGAAAATTAATACACAGTACAATGGACTCCACAAATACTGTGGCATTTTTGTTTTCTTCTCTGTGCAGTTTATAGCACATGACTAATATATTGGGTCTGAGTAAGAATTTGATAAGTATAGTTATTTACTCAGAATTTATGGGTATAGTCCTTGGAAAGTAGCATTGCCAGTAGTACTCAAACTGTGAGTTATAAATTATAAAATTCCAAAAGATGGCTATTATTTCACTTTGAGATAGAGGCAGTCCACAAAAGAAATTTATATATTTATATATAAATTTATACATAAATATACAAATATAAATGTATTTCTGTATATGGCAATTTTATGGATTTCCTTTTTTTTTCAATTCTTTCAATTTACTTAATTGGACAAATAAAATAAAATGTAATTGACCAGGACCTCTACAATTTTTTTGAGGGAAAAAATGTTTTCTCAACCTACTGATTATCAATAAGAAGTAGTACGTGTGAGTGTGTGTGTGGGAGGCATGAGACAGGTGTTGTGTATTGCCAGAAGGTGCATGCACTGGCCAGAAGGAAGGAGAAAGCACTCCTCAATGGAGCATATCACACCCCAATGTCTTCTCCTCCATTTTTTTGTCATTTCAGGATTTTGGACACATGTACAGTAAGCCTAGGGTGTTCTCCAGGCCTCTGTGGCCAGGAGTTGAACTGTGGTCTGCCATGTTGGATCCAGCTCCCTTAACCACTACACTGTGGGACCAGTCTGTGTGTATGACATTTAAAAAAATTATTTATTGTATTTATTATTATTATTTTTAAGTTTGCTATAGAGCACAATGCTCATGAGAAAGAGAGAGAAAAAAAAGCACACCACCACGTCTGGAACTCAAACTGTGATTGGCCTTTCAGATGTCCAGAGTCTCAACCACTATGCTACCTGCTGTCCCCTGTGTATGACATTTTACAAGTGATAAGTATGTATCAAAATAAACTTTTGGGGAACCAACAGTTAGTGTAATGGCTATGTCGCTAGACTCCCACGTAGTCAACCATGGTTCGCATCCTGGACCCGGTGCTTAAAACTCACGCCGGGAGTGTGTGCGTGCGTGCCCAAGATCCTGAGAGGAGAATGGAGGAGAAGGGATTGCGGCGTGACCATCCCCTCTAGGGGGTGATTTCTCGCTTTCTGTCTCACATGCCCTATAGCAAAAAAGTCTCTCCAAAAAAAAAAAAAAAAACTTTTGACAGATAAATATAAGTTTAATTACATAATGAAGGTCTGTAGGTGATTACTTTTAGGTGTCCTTAACATACAGATGACTGTTGAATTTTGGCTATTCCACAAACAAAGAATGCCAGGAGAGTTGTAGACTAATGTTTATATGTGAGAGGGGAAGAATCAAAGTAGAATCAAAGTGCTGTGCTGTGGTGGAGAAGGACAACACTTGGGACTGAATTCCCAGAAATCCAGAGAGGAATCTTGAAGCAGAAGTAAGTGATCTACTGGTCAAAGATGCAGCAGAGAGGTTAAGTAAAGCAAAAGATGGAAGATTAGGAAACTATTGGGTCACCAGAAAAGTCAAGATGCATTTTTTCATAGAAAAATATGTCATGACTTTTCTGACAACCCATAGAAGATAGATTGTCATCTTATCTTCACAGAATTGGAATAGTGGTAGCTGAAACCAGGTTTATTTAATGCATAAACAAATCCAAAAGGAGGGTGAATCATTGAGCCTCTATGTCAAGGGAAAGAAATGAAGCCGTGTTAGGTCTGTAAGGTCACCGTATACCGGCGCTAACACTAGAGCCACTATCTACATGTTGCTACTAAGCTCTTGAGATGTGGCTGGTCTAAATTGAGATGGACTATATGTGTAAAATTGATGTTAGATTTCAAAGAGTTGGTATGACAAAGAGAGTATGAAGTATTCCATTAACATTTTATATAGATTAATTGTTGAATTGATAATTTTTATATGAGATAAAATAATACTGATTTTATTTGTGTACTTTCTTTTTTGTGTCCTTTTTTTTAGTTTAGTTACAAAAATTTTTATAAAATGTATATTTGGCTTGCCTTTGTGTTTACATTATAGTCTATTAGGCAGTCATGCTGACTGATACTCTGATTCCACTTTACTACCTCAGTTTTTGGCAGTAACACATGAGGAAAAAAATCAGAGGCCATGCTAAAACTATAATTTTTTCCTACATTAACTTAGAAATGTAATTTGTCATAGTAGAAAGAACATGAGCTCCTGGATCTAGCTCTGTTACTAACTAGCTATCTGGCCCCAGGCAAGTTATTTAACTTGTGTGAGCCTTGATTTCTTCATCCATAAAATGAGAATCATAATACTCACCATACAGGGTAATTGTGAGGATTAAATGGGAATACAAAGGGCACTGAAGAGTGCCTACCACATAATTTACAGTTAATAAATATTAGTTACCTTCTTTACTTACCATGAGATCTATGTCTCCTTCAAAAAAAGACAGCATTGATCTGTTCATCATAAGCTTGAAACCAGAGGAGGCTGGAAGGGGAGACAGAATATGAATATGAATCGAGATCATTAACCTTCTGGAAAAAATAAGTCAAAACCCTCCCAAGATTAAAAAATAACTGACAATAAGTTTTAGCTTTCTTGGCAGAACAAAACAAGAAAATTTCTTCAAAAATAGAAATAACATGTAAACCTAAATACTCATATACATGTGTACATACATGTGTGTGTGTGTGTATACATGTGCAGTGTGTATGTAGATACATATTCCTCAATGGTCCAGCTGAAACAGTGTGTATTAAACCATTTAAAAACTAGAATTCACTAATTCAAATCTGAACACAGATGGATCTAGGTGATGGTAAATTGGTAAAACTCAATTCTCTGCCAGGTTGAACCCATGTGGGAAGGTTCTGTGTTCCTATCCAGAGACCACCTCCTTGTCCCCTCCCCCCAAGTACACAGGGCACATTGTACCCAAATCCAAGGCAGGCTAAGGCTGGAGTTGGACTATGGTGTCCAGACTCTGTTTAGGATGCTGTCTGTCTCTCTATTTCTCTTTTTGTCTTTCTCACTCATGAAATAACAAAAACATTAAAATAGATATATAAATACTGATTTTTTTTACTATTGTATAAAAATAATCTTCCAGAGTGGAGTGAATTGAATATTGAGATGATTAAAGAAGAGAAAAAAGATAGAGCTTAGAAAGAATTTTCCAAAACTCAAAGTAGGAGACACCTAGCTAGCATATACTGCTCACAGTTTTCTTCTACTCAGCTCTGACCTGCTTCCCAAGGAATGGTTTGAGTAACTCCTGCCCCACTCTGACACCGTTGTAGTAACTCTGATATCTGGCTTGTGCCCATAGCAGAAATTGTAGCTCTCTGCTAAATTTCAGCCTTGAGGACCAGCGAGTGGCAAGGCACTGGATGCTCCCACATGGCTGACCACGGTTCAAATCCTGGACCTGGTGTCTTGCTTTCTCACCTTCTCTCTCTCTGTCTGTGTGTGTCTCTCTGGTCAAATTAAAAATGAATGAATGAATAAATAAAGTTAAATAAATTAAAAAAACATTTTCAACCTTATCGCTTCTTCGTCTTCTTATCACATTTTCTCCATGCAGCCTTGGCTCCACTCCTGTGTCCTTCCCTTCTCCTCCTTCCTTTCCTTCTCCCTCCTTCCTTCTCCTCCCTCTGCTTGTGCCCAGAATGTCTAGATTCTATGCTCACCCACCATTGATAATACCTCTTGTCCCCTCTCCCAGCTTCAATGCTTTCTTCTGGGCAATCTACTTAGGCACTTAAATGGTACCCCTAATTAAGAAATAAGTACAAGGAAGCTAGCCAGTAGTTTGATGGTTAAGACATGTGAGTCCCACATGACTAACTATGCAATCTGAGTCCCAGACCCAGCAGGTTGAAAAACATACTAGGATCATATGTGTGCGTGTTCAAAATCCTAAAAGGAGAATGAAGAGGAAGGGACTGTGGCGTGATTATCTCCCATTGGGAGTGTTATCTCACTTTCTCTCTCTCTCTCTCCTTACAAGTACATATACCCTCTAGCAAAATTTAAAAAATAAATAGGAACAAGGATTTATAATGCATTTATGATACTTCATCATACCACCTAAACTCAGGAACATGTATCCAAATTTTACCCATCAAATTATCCAACATGAATAACTATTGTACTTTGATGAATAATATTTAATGAATTAAATGTAGTTTGTACTATTATTATGAACAAAGTTGTATTTTTTAAATTATATACTTAGGGTAGGTGGAATGATTGTTAAAGTGCTGGACTCCCACATGAACATGGCATCTTTGTTTTTATCACGTTTCCTTTCTTTCTCTCTCTATTCAAATGAAAAATAATAATAATAAATTAAATAGTTATTTTAAAAAAGAAAAAATGATATGCTTACAGGTGCATATATGCAATCTCTATTGTTCAGAAAACTTTGTGTTGCATGTGATAGAAAATCCAAGTCAAACCAGCTTAAACAGTACAAGAAATTTATTATGTTGCCTAAGACAGTGTTTTGATGATTGGGGAGTCTTAGTCCAAAGCTCCAGTGATATAAACAAAGCTCCATTATTATTTTTTAATGTACATTTTATTTCTTTATATGGGTTTCATCTTAGTGCAATTTCTTTCTTTTTATTTATGTATTTATTTTTACATTTTTTCACAAACATTTACTTTACATATCAAAAAATTTTAATTCATATGCCACAGTTCTTGACAGTTAACAACTTTCAAAATTTCAAAATACTGGCTCCCGGTGCGCAGCGGCCGTGGCCGCCAGACGGCCAGGGGCTCACGCCCCGGCGCGCAGAACGGCCGGCCCCCCCTGGGGGGCGGGGGAGGCCGCGCGGGGG
>NW_006159908.1:344007-345846 GCF_000334495.1 Tupaia belangeri chinensis | reverse complement strand
AAAAAAAGAAAAACATTAGGAAATAAGAAATGGAAAATTATTTGTTGATGATAACATGTATGCTGATGTGCTTGATTGAACCAATATACAGTGTAATCTGGATGGAAAATCTCATTTTGCATGTTGCAATGATGTACAGTGAATGAATGTAAATAAATAAATTTAAATTAAAAAAATTTCAAAATACTGAATTTTAAAAATAATGTTCAAAATATTCCTTATAATTTTGTATAATTTTGTTTGTGACTCTATAACAATAGAAACAGTATGATTTTAAATATTTTTGAGAAAATATTTACATATCAGCTACTCAAATTGTTGAAAAGCAAATGCCCAGCACACTAGTCACACATAAACCTTCTCAATTCAGCTCTACCCAAGTATTCTGTGATATACCTTCTGCTAGCACAGTTTCTCTTCATGGTCTCCAAATGCTGCCAACAGGGCCCACGGTTCAAGCATGTCTTGTTTAAGTGCAAAAGGGAATAGGAAAAACAAGTTCTTTTCATTCGTTCCTATAAAAATTTCAGTGACTTAGGTCAATTGTGCTTTGACTTGGTCACATGTACATCTGTAAACCAGTCATTGGACACAGGAGAATGAGCCGTATTACTTGGCTTTGAAGTATGTTACAAGAAGACCAACAACAAAGACTGTGAGAAAAATTGATCCTAAAGAGGAAAATTAGACTGTATTTAGCAGGGAAGAGTAATGGATGATTTATTAAGAACAAAAACAATGAAAATTCACTGAAATCCCTTTTTGGGATGATATTATAGACTCCATAGGTCTTAATATATGTAAAACATATAGAGTTCTGATGAGCAGTTTTGGTTTTATAGGTCAGAGAGACATCTAGGTCATAGGACTGCTCTTTAGAGTAAGGTAACTAATATATGCAAATCATCTAACATAGTGACTGAACAAAGTAGGTATTAAGATTAGTAGGCTGATTTGAAGAGCTTCAAAAAGAAAAGGTGACGTAACAGATTTCTTATGTAACAAGGCTTTGTATAAACAAATAGAATTGACTATGATTATCTTTCTCCAGATGATGTGATCTTTCCCATTCTATTTCAGTTAGCCTCAATGATACTCTTTAAGCAGCAGTGCCAACATAGACTTACTTGTACCACATATAATTTCAGATTGATCGTTTAATTTTTGATAAATTCTCTGAAAGAGAGAGGGAGGCAGAAAGAGAGAAAGGAAGAATTGTATTACTCCATGCTAGGTTCTGGAGATACAGCTGTGAAGAAGACAGAGCTGTCAGGTAAAGGTCAAGCCCTAACTATGTAAAAATAAATTTTAGAAATCTAATTACAATTGGACTTGATGTTTTAGAAAGGGAATGTTACCTCCTCCTTGTGTATTTTTTCACTGCCATATTAAGCTTCCCACTCTCGTGTCACAAAGGGTTACAGGAAAATTTTAGCAGTAGCATGCTTGTGTCCTGATGAGCCCCCAATATAGTCCATGATCCATAAATATTTAGTTAAGGCAATCTAAGGTAGGGGGTGAGAAAAGGAAGTCTATAATTGAGTTTTCTCATATGTGTTTAAAATGTATTATTTAGAAAATATTTCATTTGATAAAAAAAAATTATCTCATCAAAACTGTCTTGGGTATTTAAAAATGTTTCTTTAAAAGGGACCATATAGGGCCAGCAAGTGATATGGAGGTTAAGGCATTGGCTTCCACATGGCTGACTCTGTGGTTCAAGTCCTAGACCTGGCAACTTGAAAAATCATGCCAGGTGCAGGTGTGTACGAGTCCAAGATCTCAAGAGGAGAATAGAAAACAAGGGATTGCAGTATAGCCATTCCCTCACTTTCTCTT
>NW_006159908.1:319486-343976 GCF_000334495.1 Tupaia belangeri chinensis | reverse complement strand
TCTCTCTCTCACTCTCTCTCTCTCTCTCTCTCTCTCTCTGGTGAGTGCATGTACCCTATAGCAAAAACTTAAAAGAGAGAGAGAGAGAGAGAGAGAGAGAGAGAGATCAGATAATGCTGTATAACATCTCAGGTAAGAAGGTAGCACCTGGAGGTTGGAGAAGGTGCCTTGCAAAGTGGTATTGTATCTTGAGTGTTACTTCATCATCAGGTGCCACTCCATGTTTTGATATTAATTAACTAAGATTTTTAATACAGATTCAAGAAGATCCAATAACCATATTTGACAGTGTATAATAATCTTTATACATTAATCTTTCAAGAACTAGTTTTTGAGTGCTTATTTGTGTCAGGCTCTACTCTAGAGCATAGCAGTTAAGAGGTGGGACAAAAACCCTGTACTTAGGAAGCATGTATTTTGAAGTAGGTAGAAGAATGACAGACAATAAACAGATAAATTTTAAAAAATACTATTACTATTTTTGACCCCAAACCCCCAAAATTACAGGTAAGCTAAAATGTGTTGGTGAACGAAGGTTGCAGCATTGGATAGTATAGAAAAGCAAGGTTGACTAAAAGGATAACATTTGAGTAAAGATAGAAAACAAATAATTGAGTGAGAATCAATATTGCTTCCCAGGGAAGCATTTCAGATAGAGTAAGTCCAGTAAATCTCGATTAGGGAGCTTTGGAATAGCAAGGAGGCCAATGTGGTTGGACCCTAGTGAGATGACGAGGAGGAAGTGATGAGGTTAAGAAGTAAAAGGTGGATATAGAGATAATTTAGGACTTGAAATGACTCTCTTGACTTGTTTTGTCCTAATTTGACATGATTAGAATTGTCTCAACTTGGATTAATTGACATGCCTTGACTTCACTTTGACATAGATTGACTTGAATTTACTTGACTTAAATTTTTTAGTAAAGATCATTAATAGAGTTTGACTTTTATTCTTAATAAAATGAGGAATTTAGGGTTTTGAATGAAAGAGTGGTATGATCTGAACTTCAGTTAAATAAAACTACTTTTACTGCCTTGTGAGAGGAAAATATAAAAGGATTAGACTAGAATGTTAGCAGTAGAGGGGTAAAAAGTGGTATTCTTAATGTATTTTAAAAGTAGAGCCAAAGGATTTGCTATTGGACCTGATATAGGACATGACAAAAAGAGAAGGTAAGAATGAGTTAAAGTTTTTTTTTTTTTTGAGAAAATGGAGATGTAGAGTTACCATTTACTGAATTAGAAAAAGCTATAGAAGGAAAGATTAGGAGACAGGAGTGTAAATGATTAGGAGTTATTTCTAGAAGTATTAAATTTGAATTGTCTATTGAAAATTCAGAAAGAATTATGGGAATTATGAGTATGGAGTTCATGGGACATAGTCTGGGCTGGAAATTATATTTGGAAGTCATCTGTATGCACACTATGAAAATATGATAATTGATAACATATTTAATAAAACTATGAAGGAAGATAAGGACAAAATGGTGGTAGGTAGGAAGGAAAAGGAGCAGAATGATAAGCAAAAGAACCTGAGAAAGAATGTTTGTTCTGATATAATAGATGCCAAGAAGAGGGTAAAGAATTTAGAGATAGGACTTGGGTCAAAAGCCAGTATTGGACCATGTGAGATGAAGATTTAGAATTGATCATTGGTTTTAGCAACATAGGGGTCACTGATCATCTTTTTAAAAGCAGTTTTGATGGTGAAATCAAAATACGGATTTAGGGATATTGGAAACAATGATCAGAGGCCATGGGAGGGTAGAATTATTACAAAAAGAAATAAAATTGGGACCGGCAGTTAGCATAATGGCTATGTCGCTGGACCCCATGTAGTTGACCAGAGTTCAAGTCCCGGACCCGGTGGCTTAAAACTCACGCCGGGCACATGTGCGTGCGTGCCCAAGATCCCAAGAGGAGAATGGAGGAGAAGGGATTGCGGCATGGCCATCCCCCAGGGGGGGTGATTTCTTGCTTTCTATCTCTCTGTCTCTGTCTGTCTGTCTGGCGAGTGCACGTGCCCTATAGCAAAAAACCTCTCCAAAAAAAAAAAAAGAAAGAAAGAAAATTAAACAGTAGCTGAAGGGAGTAGAATAAATAGCTTGTATGTGTTTTTTTTAATAAAGTGGGAGAAATGTGAAAACATTGGATTCTCAGGAAAGTCATGACACATTATTGCATAGAAAAACAGACGACCTAATACTTCAAGCTCTGAATAATCAAAGAACACAGAGATAAACATAGTAGTCCAGTTGAAATACAACATTTTCTGGAATCATTCATAGGTAAAAAAGTGTGGGATCCATGGTCAAGCAGAATGATTGGTCTCAGCTCAGGACACAGTATACTGATAGTAACACATTTTGCTTAATATAGTGTCATAGGTACAATTGAATGGTTGATTGTTTTGGAGACCTTTTGGAAACTCTGATTACTTCTCTTTTCCCAGTGAAACAGGAACAAATGTCATCAGCTCTATTTTCAAATGACTCGCTTCTTGTTTGTACTCTGATTCCCCAACATCTTTAATATTTACTCAATAATAAGTTTCTTACCCTTGTTAGACTCAAAGTATGATCTCAAAATTAAATGCATTAGCATTTCTTGGAGTATTTTAAATGCAGATCCCTGGGTCACAGTCCAGACCTACTGAAATATCTCTGGGTACATTTAGCATAGAAGTTTTAATATTTTAGCAAGATTTTCTGAGTATTCTGATACAATTTCAGAGTAACACTACCCTTTCTTTTAGTTGTTTCAGTAATAAATGCCTTACCTTCTTTTGTTCCCTCCCCCATGAATTGCTATATCTTCAAAACACTTTCATCTGTATTTAGTAATGGATTTTGCACACATGAATACATCTGAATATTTAACACTGATGCAGTATTTTTCTAATCATATTCTTTCCTGATCAAATTCTGGGACTGAAGAAAAAAATTTAAATTATTGGGTCTTTGGAAAAGTCATGAAGTATTTTTCTGTTTTTCTATGCAAAAATGAGTCATGACTTTTCCAATGACCCAGTATGTTATGAACCAAGTATAATTAAGGGATTTTTAAAATACTATCAATATATAAATATCATCACCTAGGAAGTACCTGAGAAGTTAACTTTTATGTCCCATTTTAATCATGTCATTAGCAGCTTACACACTGTCTTTAGCAAAATTAGTTTAGAACACTGGAGTTCTCCAATAAAATAAATACTACTACATATGCTGAGTCCTGAACAAATGTTTACTAGCAGGAAAGTTTTTATTTGAAAACAAACTTGTAGATATATTAATAACATATGTATCTTAAAAATATCACTATAGGGAATTTAAGGAAAATGCAGTCAAAACAAAAACAAAATTTTTAAACTACTTTCTTCCTCCAACACACATCTTAAAATGCTCATTTACATATGTTGCTTTTTATTCTTCTTTCACCCTCCATATTATAATCTTCGAAATAATCAGATTTTTCTTTATATACACATATTGAAAATGTCAGTAACAAAAAAAATCCATTAGAATACAAAAAAGCAAGACAAGACTTAGACAAATATCTGCAAAATGGAGACAACTGTCATAAGAAAATTGTATAACAATTAATATACATACTTGAGTTCATAACCTTGACTATATCTAAGAGAAGAATGATGCAGAAGAGGCAATAAGGAAGATAAGTCAAAATAAACTTAAACTGAGGCTTTTTTTGTTTTTTATTTTGGTCAGTGAATAATTTTGTTTTTAATTAGGACAAAATTTTTAAAAAGTTTAATTTTGAATTAATTCTGAAGTAATTAGTATTCTAGGCAATTTCTTTAGATGCCTGGGTCAAATTTTATTCTTTCAGTCCTGTTAGTACTAAATGTACTTAATCTAACCCTTCTTTTCTATTCAATTTTTTTCTATTAGATTTTTTTTTTGTCATGGTGCATGTGTGCTTGCTAGACAGAGACAGAGTGAGGGAAAAATTAGAAATCACCTCCTAGGGTGACATCACATTCACTTCTCCATTCTCCTCTTGGAATTTCAGGCATGTATGCATACATGCACATACATGCACCTCGTATGTTTTTCAGGATGCCGGTCAGGGCCTCAAACTGCGTGACATCAGATTCACTTCTCCTCCATTCTCCTCTTGGAATTTCAGGCATGTATGCATACATGCACATACATGCACCTCGTATGTTTTTCAGGATGCCGGTCAGGGCCTCAAACTGCAGTGTCAGCCATGTGGGATATAGCACCTTAACCAGCACATCACCTGCTGACCCCTGTAACCTTTATTTTCTTAAGGAAAGAAATTATTATCACTTTCTAGCTGGCTTTCTTAACCTCTGAGAGCATGCTACATAAACTTTGTGTGGGAATCCACTAGAAAGGTTCAAGAAATGAGGCCAGGTAGAAATAATTCAAATTGCTCTTATTTACTTAGTAATTTTTTTAAGTCATGTTCTTCTTTGTATTATGATTTCTAAAATATGTTTCCAGATTACTTTAAGAAATTAGTGGCTTAGCATTCAGTGTCTCAATAGATATGTCTTTGATCTTTTATTTGTTTGTGGGCATGAATACCTTTCTGCCAGTTGAAGTGGGATTTGAGATTATAGTACCAGCAGGCAATTTCTCGGACAAATTACTATTTGGGGTACTAATGTGGAGAAAGGGAAGAATGTTTATTGCACTACTGAACTGGCTCATGCTTCTACAGCCAGAGATTGCACTGGAGGCCACTGTTCTGGGAAGCAGTCCAAGAGAATCTATGCACCTTGTGTTTTGAGTGACTTGTCTCTATACTGAGAACACATGTCGTTCAGAGAGAAAGCAGAATCTATTTTATAAGAACAGTGGGAAAATTTAGCTACATGTGTTGTCAACTTCAACATTTCCATGACAATGTCTATTTGAAATATAACCATTTTGTCTATGTCCTATTAACATAATTTCAATATCACATTATAATGCTAAACATTCTATTTTCATATATCAATACTATAATATGATTTTATTTCACATGTCATCCCATAGCAGATCAGTTTTATTTTAGAAATTTAACACATAACTAGTTTCCTGCCCCAGCTCCCCAAAGATAACATGCATAACTAATTAGTTAGTTTTTTTTTTTTTTGTAGAAATGTGAGATTAAATTCAGAAATTTGAAGGGAAAGTTGAAGAGAAAAATATAGGACTGATATTAAAGTCATATTTGGTTTTATATTTTAGAGTAAATCAACTTGCAATTCTTAATTTAAAATAGGAGTATTTAAAAGTTGTTTCAGAAAGTTAATTATTAATATTCACTTGGTATCGAATGTATTGATAGTTAGATCCTTTAAGAGAATTCCAAAGGTGACTTTGGCCTTCAAAGCTCATGTAATGTAACAATCCTCTCTTTTAACCAAAGAGCTATGTCTGTTAAAAATCTAGGATTCTGAGAACTATTTTAAAACTTTCATCCCAGAATCCTTATCTCCAGTGCTCATATTATAGGTTTTTATTTTAATTAATTAATTAATTAATTTTGCTGGTAATGAATGTAAAGAAATCCAATTACTTATGCCATTTCCACAGATAAAGGTGGTCATAAAGAAAACCACTTTGCCACAGATGATGCATATGGAGGTGGAGGAAATCTAAAACTGCCACAGAGAAATTATGCCACAGCATGACAGTTCCCATTTCCAGAGAAAGCTGCTGGTGAAGCCTCTCACTAAGTCTAGAGCTCAGCTTTTCATCTAGACTCCGAAGTAGCACTAATGCAAAATGACTTCTAGATCAGGTCAGCAACTAAGAAATTCAGTTACTCCATGCCTCTTGTTAGAACGGATCTTAAAACTATTTCCATCTGGGTCCACTAGTTGTAACTATAATTTTACACTGCTATTTTAAGGGCAATGTTTGATAATGAATCTGTTTTAAAATTGCCTTGAGTAAGCATCCCAAGGTACCACACTCCTCACCAAATCCTCAGTAGCTTTCCATTTTGTTCTACGGCAGATTGTAAGTTTCCTAACACTTCTGCTGTTCAGTATAAGTCCTTATGTTTTTATGAGATATTCTCACAAGGAGTTTTCAGGATAAATCCATTCTGGCAGCCTCAAAATTCAAGCATAGAGGATTAAACTCAAAATTTCACTTCATAAATCAAAGAATAAGGTTCAAAGAATTACATGTAGATTCAATTCTTATAAGAGCTTTGAATACATCATAACGTCTCAGAGTAGATATGCAAGCTAAATACTTAGACTATCCCTGAAGTGTCATGATTACCTGTTTACATTTAAATTGAATATTAAAAACTTCTAATTCAGAACACTGTGGAAAAATTACTATATCATAATAAGGTAAAGTTTAGCAGATACTAATTCAAGTTGCCACATTTAAGGCCTAGTACCCGTCTATGCAAATACTACAGAAAGAATTTGAAAGTGAAAATATAAAGCTTTGGTTTCATGTCAAATGAGAAAATGATACTACAGGAATATTTAGTTCATTTTCTAAAGCCTTTCATATCACTCATCAAATGAGTATTAGATCCCTTTTAAAATAATTATTTTAGAGGGTAAGCCAAGATATATAAAATGGTTGAAAATCAAAATGAGGTGATGAATAGTTTCACAGTCACATTAGTTCACAGGACAATATAGGAGTTCACATCAAAGAGAGAAGTATGAATGGCAGTCGTGGAGGGATGAGGTATGAATGCATTAGTATCCCTCTACTGGAATCTTCATTAGTCAAGTGCCACTTCAAATGTTACAGTCATAATTATTTACTCCATTTAATGTGTTTGGGAACTCAACAGAATCTAGAGAATAGGTTACTTAATCTAAGTCTTTATGGTATTTGTTGAAGTAACTGAGCCTATGGGGTGATATGTATAGTGTATATATGTGTATACACATATACACACATACACACACACACTTATAAAATTTATTATACTAATTTAAGTAAAATTATGTTGAAGATTATACTCTACATGCTGACATCAGTCTCCAAATTCTTTCTTCAGAACTGACAGCTTTGAACCAATGGCAAGAAAATGCTATTGCAGGATAATAGCATCTCTAATTAGGAACGCCATGTCTGCATTTTCTCTGTTGATATTTCCTCAACTATGCTTTCCTTCCAACATCTGCATCAGCATTTCATAGTGATGGGAGAGCCATTTTTTGAAAGAATTATTTATTTAAGTCTGTTTATTATTATTTTTAAAATTTGCTATAGGGCCCATGCACTCATCAGAGAAAGAGAATGCAAACCACCAAGTCCAAACTTGAACGGTGGCTGGCCAGTGGGAGTCCAGCACCTTAACGACCGCATCACCTGCTGGTCCCAAGAGAGTAATTTTTAAATACGCTGGAGTTGAGGATCACTTGCTGCTTAGAGCCTGATCATACAGTAGACTTCTCTATTACCCAGATACATGAGCCCTGTGGCCTTTCCTGAATGACACCACTAAATATTCCCTGACCACCTCCCTCCCCTCCTCACCCCACCCCCAACTCAGGTGAACAGAAGGAGAGTGGCTATTCAATACATTTCTCCTTCATGTCATATGGGCTCCAGGATTTTGAAACTATTTAAGGGTTTGCATTGGCTCTGAGGTGTTTTCCCTGTTACAGCATGGCCACAGGGATTGAGAAAATGGAAAGGCAATTAGTCCTGGTGCTTTATTCCCAGTGTGACTCTCAGTGCTCCAAGCAGTATCTAGTCACTGTAAATCTAGAGATTTTTTTTTTTTGAGAGGTTTTTGCTATAGGGCACGTGTGCTTGCCAGATAGACAGAGAAAGAGAGACAGAAAGTGAGAAATCATGCCCCCCCCCAGGGGTGGGGGGTGGCCATGCCACAATCCCTTCTCCTCCATTTTCCTCTTGGGATCTTGGGCATGTAGGCACACGCACCCAGCATGAGTTTAAGCCACCGGATCTGGGGCTCAAACTGCAGTCTATTACATGAGAGTTCAGTGACATAGCCATTACGGTAACTGCTGGTTCCAGTCTAGGGATTATTTTTTCCCTCTAAAAACCAGAAAGAAAGAGCTAAATTCAGATTAAACAATGGGATTTTCAACTATCTATACCATTCTTGTCTACGGTTGAGAACACTAGAATGAAGGGTAATGCTATTTATTGATAGCATTTTACCCCAAAATACCAGTAAGTTATCTTTTATGAAATTTTTATTCCAGTAGATTTGAACTTTCCCTCTGTTTTACCAAAGTGGCTGAGAAATAGAGAGGAGAGTATTGATGTTCACAAATGCCATGATTATCAACTAAAAACACAATACTTTTGCCAGGCCCTCCCAACTCCCACCTTACATATGATTGGGTGGTTTGGATGTTGCATACATTGATTAATTTAATGTGAAATACTACTACAGATACCTGCAAAACCTCTAGGAGTTTTTACACAGTTACACACACACTGGATGAAAAGTGGTAAGTTAGAAATTTACATGCCTGTCAATTATTGTTAAAGATCTTACACTATGTAATTTTATTAGAATTTCCTTTGGTGAGAATTAGGGATGACAATAAAAGGGCATATGTGGAGATTCTGAGCTACTCCCATCTTCCTTATCTACCAAGAAGGCCAATCGTCATGGCCAACTTTGTATGCTATCAGAGACATGTAATATACATACATATGTGAATATACATGTGTGGGTGTATTCTCTAATGCTGCAGGAAATATGATAAATCAATACATTAAACACATGTTTCTGAGATACTTTAGGTGTAAGGTGAGACAAGCTGACCTTAATGTTATTCCTAATTATATTTATCTACAAACAGCATAAAGTCTTGTCTCTGGGCTATCAATTCATGATATAACGTATCAGCCAGTGGTAATGACTCAGAGCAAATATTTTACACAAAGATTAAGTGATATGTAAACATTGACAATGTTCAATTGTAGATTTTTACCCATTTAAATAATCTGATCACAAAATCACCATACCAATTCAGACAAACTGCCCTTAAATTCTTCTTGAGTTTTAAGACAGATTTTACCAACTACTAGAATTTATTTATGTCTTACAAGTATGTGCTTTGAAATGAGTTTAGAACTAAATCATAAGTAAGAGGCACCACTATTTTAACCTAATGCTTATCTAAAAGTACTAAAGTGTTTTAAAATAATATTTAAATATTATCAAATATATACTTTCTAAAGGAAAGGTACCTAAAGAAAACTGAGGTATAAAACAGTTAAAGAGATAATTACAAATGGCAATCACAAATTATTCCTCTGTGAGACTCTCTCAAACTAAGTTTGGGGCTTAATGGACTCTGAAGAAATATTAGAAATATCTATCAATTCATTAATGTTTAACCATACTATTCATGTCTAATCAAAATAAAATTGGCTAAATGTATACTAGTATATCTTCCAATATTTTCTAACAAGTGTGCACTATAACAAAGATAAATCTTTGGTTGCAAGCCCTCTTAAACTTTTAAAGAAAGAAATGGTTTGAACAACAGACTCTTCAAAATCTATTTCAAATTTATCTTTCTGGGGTGTCTCCTGACTCAAGCAACTCAGAACAACTTTTAAATTTTTACAGTATTCCATGTGTAAATCTAGAGATTTTTTTTTTTTTTTTTTGAGAGGTTTTTGCTATAGGGCACGTGTGCTTGCCAGATAGACAGAGAAAGAGAGACAGAAAGTGAGAAATCATGCCCCCCCCCAGGGGTGGGGGGTGGCCATGCCACAATCCCTTCTCCTCCATTTTCCTCTTGGGATCTTGGGCATGTAGGCACACGCACCCAGCATGAGTTTAAGCCACCGGATCTGGGGCTCAAACTGCAGTCTATTACATGAGAGTTCAGTGACATAGCCATTACGGTAACTGCTGGTTCCAGTCTAGGGATTATTTTTTCCCTCTAAAAACCAGAAAGAAAGAGCTAAATTCAGATTAAACAATGGGATTTTCAACTATCTATACCATTCTTGTCTACGGTTGAGAACACTAGAATGAAGGGTAATGCTATTTATTGATAGCATTTTACCCCAAAATACCAGTAAGTTATCTTTTATGAAATTTTTATTCCAGTAGATTTGAACTTTCCCTCTGTTTTACCAAAGTGGCTGAGAAATAGAGAGGAGAGTATTGATGTTCACAAATGCCATGATTATCAACTAAAAACACAATACTTTTGCCAGGCCCTCCCAACTCCCACCTTACATATGATTGGGTGGTTTGGATGTTGCATTCATTGATTAATTTAATGTGAAATACTACTACAGATACCTGCAAAACCTCTAGGAGTTTTTACACAGTTACACACACACTGGATGAAAAGTGGTAAGTTAGAAATTTACATGCCTGTCAATTATTGTTAAAGATCTTACACTATGTAATTTTATTAGAATTTCCTTTGGTGAGAATTAGGGATGACAATAAAAGGGCATATGTGGAGATTCTGAGCTACTCCCATCTTCCTTATCTACCAAGAAGGCCAATCGTCATGCCCAACTTTGTATGCTATCAGAGACATATAATATACATACATATGTGAATATACATGTGTGGGTGTATTCTCTAATGCTGCAGGAAATATGATAAATCAATACATTAAACACATGTTTCTGAGATACTTTAGGTGTAAGGTGAGACAAGCTGACCTTAATGTTATTCCTAATTATATTTATCTACAAACAGCATAAAGTCTTGTCTCTGGGCTATCAATTCATGATATAACGTATCAGCCAGTGGTAATGACTCAGAGCAAATATTTTACACAAAGATTAAGTGATATGTAAACATTGACAATGTTCAATTGTAGATTTTTACCCATTTAAATAATCTGATCACAAAATCACCATACCAATTCAGACAAACTGCCCTTAAATTCTTCTTGAGTTTTAAGACAGATTTTACCAACTACTAGAATTTATTTATGTCTTACAAGTATGTGCTTTGAAATGAGTTTAGAACTAAATCATAAGTAAGAGGCACCACTATTTTAACCTAATGCTTATCTAAAAGTACTAAAGTGTTTTAAAATAATATTTAAATATTATCAAATATATACTTTCTAAAGGAAAGGTACCTAAAGAAAACTGAGGTATAAAACAGTTAAAGAGATAATTACAAATGGCAATCACAAATTATTCCTCTGTGAGACTCTCTCAAACTAAGTTTGGGGCTTAATGGACTCTGAAGAAATATTAGAAATATCTATCAATTCATTAATGTTTAACCATACTATTCATGTCTAATCAAAATAAAATTGGCTAAATGTATACTAGTATATCTTCCAATATTTTCTAACAAGTGTGCACTATAACAAAGATAAATCTTTGGTTGCAAGCCCTCTTAAACTTTTAAAGAAAGAAATGGTTTGAACAACAGACTCTTCAAAATCTATTTCAAATTTATCTTTCTGGGGTGTCTCCTGACTCAAGCAACTCAGAACAACTTTTAAATTTTTACAGTATTCCATGCCTACCATCTCATTACATCTTTACCCAAAATGTCATTCCTTCTCATTCTCATTCCTGTGCTTGGAAAATCCCTATGCATTCCTAACGGCCCATATCAAATCTTACATGAAATTTCCTACCAATCATCTGAAAAAATGCATTTCATTTTCTACCAAGATCTCATATTCCTAGTGCACGCCTATTACAAAACCCATAGCATTGTCTTATAATTACTTGTTTCTGTGTTTTTTTTCTTTTGTATTAGAATGCTACCCCAGAAGCCTAGAAATTGTATTAGTTTGCAAGAGCTGCCATAACAAAACACCACTGGGTGGTTTCCATCAAAGAAATTAATTTTCTTACAATTCTAGAGACTGAAGTCTGATGAGGTGACAAAGTTGGTTTAAACCAAGGCTTCTTCCCTGGGCTTATAGATTGCTACTCTTCCATCTTTCACACAGTTTTCTCTCCGTGTATGTCTCTGTCCAAATCTCATCTTATTACACTAGTCATCAAGGATTGAGGCCCACTTTATGACTTCATTCTATCTCTCTTATAACCTTATCTCCATATACAGTCACTTTTTGAGGTACTAAGGGTTAGGACTTCAACATGTGAATTTGAGAAGACAAAATTCAGCTCATGTTAATTTATCTTTTTAACCCAAATTCTTAACTCATTTCCTGCCATATAATAGAAATAGGAAATATCCGTGAAGGAATATTGTATTTATGAAAGTGTAATTATTATAATTTAACATGTTATTTAAAAAATACTTTTCTCAATAATAATTTAAAAAAGCATGTTTCCATATGTTACAAACTAGTCATAACATACTGTTTTTACCAGCTAGTTCCTTAAAGAACTTAGTTCCCTGAAGCTAGGAACTTTCATAGCATTTTTGTTATGCTGCCACCAAGTGACACATAATTGAAACTGTCTCCAAGTTCTGCAGTTTCAGTTTTTGCTAGGATTAAATTTGGTGAATCTCTCTTAAAAGCTCTCAAAGACTCCTAATTTTGGCAGTTCTACATTCTGCACTTATTAAAACAAAAAATTAAAGCCTAATTAATCAAAGATAATTATATACAGCAAATAATTTTAACATAACGACAGTATTCATGGTTCTCTGATAAAATGCTGACATGCTAGATGTAAAAAACCATAATTTAAAATAACCCAGGCACAGAAAGAAATACTGAATGTTCTGAATTGCATGTGGAAACTAAAAAAAGATAACCTCATAGAAACAGAGAGTAAGACTAGGAGAGGTGGAGAAGGGATGAGGTAGAGAATGTTGGTTAATGTTACAAAATTATGAATAGATGGGAACAAGCTCTAGTGTGATAGAGTATAGTCAGGTAACCATAGTTTCCAACAGTTTACTGCATATCTCAGCACTGCTGAAAAAACAGAATTTTGAGTTTTTCTAACAAAATGACAAATGATTGAGATTATGGATGTGCTAACTAACCACCCTTATCTGATCATTCCATTGGATTCTCATACCGAAAAAGTCACCTTGAACCCCACAAATATGTACAATTATTAGCTATCAATTTAAAAATAATAGACTAAAAACTAATCATATGGTTTGAAATCCCTAGAATAAAAACATTAAAATTCGAACATGTATGCATATATGTGCACAGCCCCCCACCCCCGAACATATTCTACCTCAGTTTGACTGTAAGCCTATCACGGGCCCATTCAGAGAGCTATCTCCTGTGTAGCTTTTAAGATTTAATCAGCTCACAAAGAGAGTTATTGGCAGCTTTTCTAATGGGAAATAATAGTTACATTTTCTTTAAATTTGGATTTGGATTACATTTTCTTTAAATTTGGAGTTGGAATGTAGCTGGGATTTCTTTTGCAGAAATAAACTAGTTTACCCTCACACAATAAAAGTTAAATGAAAGCTGTGCTGAGATAGTAGTTCTGAAATGTTCTTTCCACTAATTCATCCACATATTCATTTGTGGCTAAATATCATACCTTGGTCAATAAATATCACACCTCAGAGAGGTCTTCCCTGACCACCTAGCTTAAAGCACTCACCAAACCAAATTATTCTCTTTCAGTAACATTCTAAAACTTACTACTCTGTATTCATCCTGTTCAATTAATTTTCACTTACAGTATGGGCTTTTCCTATTAGAGGTAAGCTCTTTGGACTTTGATTTATGATTTTTCCCCCATCAAATAGAAAAGCTTAGGGGATATGGAAGGTTATTTATAAATATTAACAAATTGAATGAATAGTATTTAATTTAATAGACTAAATTAAAATTTACCGGAGGCTCTTGGCCAACAGTCTTTCCAGCGATAGTTCTCACATGAGAAAAAGTATATACAAGGGAACGTCAAGCAGTTTGTGGAAAATGGAATTAAAGTATGGGTTTACTTTCGTGCCTAAAATTTTAAGAATCTATCCATAAATTATTTTCCACAATATATACTTTCCATTTTTGAAGACCCTTCATAAATGATTGTGGCCTCTTTTGCTAGGGAGGGAACTCAAGGAGAAAGCAGTGAGCTAAGTGCTTGATCTATTTAATTTCTTATAAAATATGCCATCCTCATCTTTCTTGCCTGTTTTTTTTCCCTGGCAGCTCTGTTAGTATAGTATCATATTTCATCAATATAAAAAACATCACATTTTTCACATTGTAACATTTCTAAAATTGGAATGCATCTTCCAATTGATGGAAAAATGTAAACACTGCTGGCTAAGTAGCGGTTGTGATGTATGTACATGTCATTGTCTGCATACAGGCAAACTTGATCGCTACCCCTACTGAAATGACTGAAGAACTTCATTCTTTTGCGAATTCAATTAATGAATTATTGGGTCATCATCAGAAAAATCATGACATATTTTTCTTTCCTTTTTTTGGAGAGGTTTTTGCTATAGGGCACATGTGCTCGCCAGACAGACAGAGAGAGACAGAGAGACAGAAAGCAAGAAATCACCCCCCAGTGGGGATGACCACACCGCAATCTCTTCTCCTCCATTCTCCTCTCGGGATCTTGGGCACACACGCACTCACGCCCGGTGTGAGTTTTTTAAGCCACCGGGTCTGGGATGTGAACCACGGCAACTACATAGGAGTCCAGCAACATAGCCATTACGCTAACTGCTGGTCCCTATGACCAGCAGTTTTTCTATGCAAATACTTAAGGACTACTTGAGGAAGGGGTACGATCTTGAATATTGTAGTCTAATAACTTTTCGTTGAGCCTTCTGCTGAAATTGAAGAAGCACCAGCAGCGAAGTTACAGAAAGGGTGGGAATAACTTGGAGGAAAAGCCACAGAGACAAGAATGGAGCACTCTTTTTGAAATGCCACATTTTCAGTGCTCTGATGGCACAAAAGACAATGTACTGAAAAAAAACAATACATGGATATCAACAACTGTGAGTTAAAATGTGATTAGCACAGTTGGACTCTTGAATGTGAAGTTATTTAGGAATATTTGACTTCTCTGGTTTTCTTTTTTTCGAAATAGCAAAATAAAAACTCCTTATAAAAGAGATTTTGTTCTCTAGAAAGGTTTGTTCATTTTATCCACTAAAACAATTACCATAATCTGATTTTATTGTATATATTGACATATTGGGCAATAAATTATATGATGACTTGATCAAGTCTGGTATCACCTACTATATTCAAAGACATAAGAATTTATTTCCCAAAGTGATATCCAAGACTGTCTACCAAATAACTTTACCATACATTTTCTTTATTAGTAGGTAAGTATATAACTTGAAAGTCATTGATCATTTTGTTAAAAGCATAGTACCTAGGACCTTGAACAAATACCTACTTAGTCACTCAGGAGGCCCTATCAAAATGCCAGCTACCTGCCTATTTTAAGAAAATTGAAAGATGATCTAAAATTCATATGGGTAAAAGTAAGGGACAAATATAAACACACAATCTTTAAGAAAAAAAAGATAATGATGGTAGAGGACACTTTTTTTATTTTAAAACTTACTACAATATAATGGTATTTAAAATAGTGTAATGCTGGCAAAAGGATAAACATACAACAATGGAATGTAACAGAGTCAAGAAGTAAGCTTACATTTATAGTAAATTAATATTTGACAAGAAAACCAAGTTCAAAGAAAGGTTAGTCTATTTAGCAAATAACTCTGAAATAATTGCCTTTATATATATAAAAGAATAAAACTAAGCCCCTACCTCACAGCATGTACAAGAATTAACTAAAACTGGCAATAGGCCAAAATATAAGAACTAAAACTATAAAACTATAAAAGGAAAACATAAGATTGAATCTTTATGAGTTTGGATTAGACAATAGTTTCTTAGATATGACACCAAAGAATAAATGACAAAAGAAAATATAAATTGAACTTCATTAAGGTATTTAAAGTTTGTTTTAAAGTACACTATCAGGAAATGAAATGAGAGCCCACAGAATGGATGCAAATATTTGCAAATAATATATGTGATAATGAACTTATATTCAGAATATATGAGGGGTGGTGGTCTTCAAAAAGGTCTTAGAAAAGTTGTGCTATAAAAAACTCATGAATTATAAATTTTGTACCAAAATAAACTCACACTTTTAATTCTATTTCCCTAAGAAAATTGAAATCTGAAGTCTTCTCCTATTAAGAACTCTTACAATCCAACAGTAAATGACAAACCAATTAAAAAGGTGTAAAGGATTTGAGTAGACATTTCTCCAAGGACAGCATATGAATGGCCAATCAGCAAATGAAAAGTTGCTCCACATCATTAGTCATTACAGAAATGCAAATGAAAAACATTCATTTGGATAGCTATAATCAAGAAAATGAAAATTAAGTGTTGGTGAGAATGTGGAAAAACTGGAAACTCTATATATTGATAATGGACTTATGAAATGACAGAGCCATTTTGGAAAACAACGTTTCTTCAGGGAAATAATATTTTTAAGAGATTTTTTTGTTATAGGGTGCTTTCACTAACTGCAGAGAGAGAGAGAGAGAGAGAGAGAAACCACCTCCAAGGGTGATTTCTGTATTATATGAATTGTGTATTATATTTCAAGAGAATTTTTATTTTTTAAAAATGCAGAAAGAACCTTACACCACAATCCTTTCTCCTTCATTCTCCTTTTGGGATTTGGGGCATGTACACACATGCACCCAATGTGAGTTTCAAGCCACTGGGTCTGACACTCAAACTGCAGCCGACCACGTGGGAGTCCAGTGTTTTAACTACTACACCACCTGCTGGCCCCACTTCAGAAAGTTTTAAACATATAGTTATCATTATGACCCATCAATGGATAAATGAATAAACAAATTATGGTTTATACAGACAGTAAAATATTACTCATCCACAAAAGCAATGACATATTGATACAGGCTACAACATAGATGAACTTGAAAACATTACATTAAGTGAGAAAAAACAACCAAAGACAGACACAATAGTCCACATATTGTGTGACACCAATTATATGAAATGTCCAAGATAAATAAATTCATACAGATTGAAAGTAGGTTAGTATTTGCCAGAGACGGGAAAAAAGGGCATGGGGAATGACTATCCATGGGCTAAGTTTTCTTTCTAGGGTGATGAAAATCTTTTATAATGAATTATGGTGAAAAGTAACTAAAAAAATCCCACTGGAATTGTATACTTTAAAGGAGATGATTTCATGATTTGTAAATTATATCTCAATAGAATTATTGTTTTTTAAAAAGGTAGAGGTAACATATTTGAAAGATAGTTTCTAAAATTTTATATTGGCTTTGTTGGTTACTGCTGAGAATTTAATAGTTGTTTGAATGTAGGAGTTTAAAGTATTTTATTGATCTATGTACCCTTGGCCTCTAGAACCATATCTTGGACAGCTTATTTTATATTAAATGTTTGAGGAATTAGTATATGAAAAGATATTTGAAAGAATGAAGGGTGAATTTAACTAGATGATGACATCATTGATTAAGCTAGAAAAAAATATGAGGGAAAGCAACTTTGGGGTGTACATGGAGAAACGTTAAATATTTGGCATATATGGGTATATACATAGAGTGTCTCATTATCATTGGACAAATTCTTTTTATATCAAAAAAGAGAAGACAGAGATCTTTATGATTTGACCATTAAAAACACAAAATAATATTTTGAAGATGGATTGCTTGATTGCATTGACAATATTAACATAACAAAAATGAAGCTTTCTCAAAAGATAGTAGTGAGTTTTGCATTGGATACATACTTTTGCAGTGTTTAGATGTACTAGAAAATGAGTTCCATAATTCCAGAAAGTATTTGTGTTTTACTTACCATTGTAACCAGTGATAGCATAAGTAGTTGTGTATCTAGAAGTCATTAAGCATAGTAAAACCAGTTTCAAGTATGCAGTAGGTTGTTAATATATGATTTAAAACTGTAAAATGAGTTGGGACTGGAGATAAATATTTTGTATTATCAATATAACAGGTAATATAAAACTTGAGGAAGAATTGATCAGTTAGAAAAAAAAAAAATACAGAGTTAGAATCCAGCCCCATTTAAGGAATGATTAAATACATAGAAACCATAACCCAGATTTACTTCATTTATTTCTATTAATATATCTTAATATTTTGTTGTCTAAACTCTTAAGACAGAATTACTTTATGCAAAGGCAGAAATGGAGAATCAAATTATGAATTGGTAAAATGTTTAAGGGTTCTAAAAAAGACATTGCAAAAATGGCTATTACATGTCCTACTCTCTATGATGTCGTATAATGAAATCAGCTCTCAAGGGAGATTGACTTGAGAGCTGGAGAATTTCCCTGTCTTAGTCCAGTGGTGGACTGAGTTCAAAAGATTTATCTATATTCTTATTTTCCTTTTACTATCTATGATAGTGTCTTTGCATCTGGGCCTCATAAAACAAAGCGATCTATATTTAGGGATAACTGCTATTTCTTATATTACCATCATCAGTAATAGTTCATCAGAGAGGACTGTATGACTGTCTGATCTGTTAACTAATTGATTTCACTATCTCAATAACACAAGATTCATTTTAAATCTCATGACCCTGCCCCAAGCGTGTAGCAAATACTAAATACCCATTCTACTGAGACATGATTTTTCAATACAGCAAATTTCATACTTCTGTAAAAGCTATCAAAGATTGCAACAATTGCTGCCCTCCCATGTGATTTTTTTTTTTTGAAGAGGATTTTGCTATAGGGCGCGTGCGCTCGCCAGACAGACAGAGAGAGACAGAGAGATAGAAAGTGAGAAATCACCCCTCGGGGGGATGACCACTCCACAGTCACTTCTCCTCCATTCTCCTCTTGGGATCTTGGGCACGCACGCACACGCACACGGCGTGAGTTTAAGCCACCGGGTCCAGGACTCGAACCGCGGTCAACTACGTGGGAGTCCAGCGACATAGCCATTATGCTAATAGCTGGTCCCCCATGTATTTTTTAGTTGTGGTATTATTTCACATTTAGTAGTTGTGAGAGAGTGAGGTCAGGAGCGAAGCAGAGCTTAATAAGAAGTCTATCTCTTTTCTGGGCAGAGCCATGCTTGGAAATAGGAAGGAGGTGCCCAAATACTGAGACTGCTTCAAATGGATGTGCAAGTGCCTGTGCAAACGTCAGCTCTGCAGAGGAGCAGAAAGCTGTATGAGCACATGGACTTGGACAGCTTAGAAACAGTACATGGGCTGTTTGACTTGCCAGCATTCTTTAAATTTGATTCCAGTTTCAGCTGGCTCCAAAATTCCAGTTTTGAAGTTTGGTAAAGAACTCTGTGCCAGAGAGAAGTACTCATGTGGTATCCAAACTACACCAACTTCAAAAAGAAAAATAAAAAACCTTAGTATTTTAAAAATCATTCACTATATGACTATTTTTATGCCTGGCTATAGCACAAAAGCATCATCCTTCTCAGTGAGTCATAGTGGGAGTGTAGCCATCTTCTTTTGAAGTAGATAAAGTTGCTATGTAGTCTATCCCATTTCCCCCCTAGTTTTGGACACATTCCCTTAGGAAGTCAAATCCCTCTATTTACCCAAGATCCAGGATAACTGAATTATGCCTGGTCCCCACACTAAATTTTATTGATACTTAACAGTTTATAAAATAATAATATTTTAACTATGAAATTCTCATTCTAGAAATACATCCAAAAGGAACATTGACATGGGTGTACAGAAGTCCGTATGTAAAAGGATTATTTATCAAAGGCAGAAAAAATGAAAGACCTTACAATTAAATGCATTAAAAAAAATCTTAAACTGTGTTACATACAGTGTGATAGTAGGCAAATGTTTGCAGCAGAGTATTTTGTAACATCATAGATATTTATATTACAGAATTAAAATCACAGTAGATGATTACCTAAAAATTTGTATATACCAAATAATGTTGTTTTTAGAGACTATCTCATTTAGTCCTACAACAACCTTGCAAAGTTGATACTATCATTATTCCCATTCTATAGATGAAGAAGTTGGAGCATAGTGAAATTGTTTTAGCCAAGATCACATAGCTTCACAGAGACAGAGCCAGAACTTGAACAAAACAGAATGGTTTTAATATCTGCTTCTAGTGATATACTAAACTGCTTCATTAGGTGAACATAGTGACTTAGAAACCAACTTATGCTGTGTACTACAATGCGTATCTGAACACATATATGTATGCATTGATCAATATAGGTGAGATAGACCCTAAAATGCTAACAATTCGGAATCTCTGAGTCATAGAAATTAAGTGATATTTATTTAATCTTTGTAATTTCTTGACATTCTCAAAATATCATTTATATACATTTATATAATCAGAAAAAAATTGGCACTATATTATTTTTATTTTTGTTTAAATCTTAATATGTGATACAGACTAACAGCAAGTTGTCATATAAATAAATTTCTGCTAATTTATTAGCTATTTTGTGTAGTAATCCTCTGGTACACTTTATCTACCTTATCCTAGATCAGATAAACGAAGCTGAAGTCAGTACTTACTGAGTGCTTATTTGTGCTGAACATCTTGATGCTCACAAAACTCCTGCAAAACAGATATTATCATCTCCACCTTACGAATGAGAGCCCAAGGGTCAGAGAGATTGTGTACCACGACCAAGGCCACACCACACATAAACTGAAAGGGACTGTTGATCTTCGAATTCAAATTTATTCAGCTGTGAAACTCTTACTCTAATATTTCACCTTTTCCAAAATTGATTTTTCAAGTTAATAGTTCTATAATTTGCTTCCCATTTCTGAAAAATTTATGTGGTGTTAGGAGAAAGTTCTCTAAGGTGATATATACATAGAAAGTCTGCAGAAGGAAACTTACATTTATTAGCATAGAGCAGAATTTCTACTCTAAACCAGTGCATCTCAAAATTGATAGTGCTTAAAGATTATGTGGGAATTCTGTTAAAAACATAGATTCTAACTCAGTAGATTGAGGGGAAGAGGGATCCAAAACTTTATATATCTAGTAATCTATCAGGTGATACTGATGCTACTAGGTCAAGAACCACCATTTGGGGGCTGGCAGGTGGCTTGGTGGTTGAGGTGTTGTACTACTGCATGGGCGACCACAGTTCAAGTCTTGGACCTGGCAGTTTGCTTTCTCACTTTCTCTCTCTTTCTCTCTCTGTCTCTTTCTCATCAAATTAAATAATAATAATTAATAAAATTAAATAAATCTTTTTTTTTTAAGAACTACCCTTTGAGGACAAGGTTCTAAAAAACACAGAATGGAAAGTGCTTCACCATTTCTTGATGCCAGACATATTTAAGGAATTGCCATATTACTTCCTGAGTAGTCTCAATATAGGAATCAGTAACCTTCCAGGGCTTGTTTGGTTTCAAACATCAGTCTGAGAAGCTGATGGGAGTGAGGAGGGTCAGGGATAATTGGGAGAAGGAGCCCTGCACTGATTTGCATCATAGGTGAAGGAAATAGAACATAACATGTAACAGGACAGAATAGCAACAGAGTATGTAACCCCAACATTTTTTTTTTTTCCAAGCGGTCAGTAATGGCTCAGTGTAATTCTTTTTCAGCCTTACAAATATTCAGCTAAGGAAAAATGACCATAGTTGTGTAGTCTAAGATAAAAATACTAACTTTATAGCTAGGTACAATCATATAGTACAATTTATAAACATGAATATAAAAATGTATTCCTGCCACACAAATATAATGAACTGAGAAATTTTGCTGTTGATTTATATCATTAATTGAATTATTTCTATCTTCTCTCCATTCATTATTTCTTTTTGGAACAGCAAGAATTGTGCTTAATGAAGAGAGCAAGGGTCTAGGAGTGTGATTTAACCACGTTAAACCACTGGGTCTGCTGTTTACCAACTGAATAAACTTGGACTTTTTGATCAAGTCTCTCTGAACGTAGTTACCCCCTTCTGTTAAATGAGGATTACTATCTGACTCCTTGAGGGTTGGGTGTAAAGATTAAATGAGCTAATGAATGCAAAACTCCTGGCACCTACTAAATACTTCATGTATTCTAGTTTTATTTTCTCTCTTTTAATGCTCTTACACAAAAAGATACCCAGTGGTATCTCCACTTCTGAAAAATCTTTGAACATTTCCTTTTTTGACTTCTTCTAGGTCTTGGATTAAATATCATTTCCATTTAGAAGGCATTTCTTAACTCCTTTTTTTCCTTATTCCAGTCAAATTAGTTGTTGCTAACATGGTTCCAGAACACCCCTGTAGTCTTTGCTTTATTGATCATTAGATCCCCTTAGGTTAGAAGACCCCAGTCATTTTTGAATTCCCACTGCCTGACATATAGCAAGTGTTAATGAAATATTTCTGGATTGATTGAAAAATATATATATATGTGTGTATATATATATATATATATATATATATATATATATATATAAACTAATGAGCCTAGTCCCATTCCGTGGTTATTGTAGTAACTCCTGTGTTTATGAAACTAGTTAGAGGGATGAGCAGGTAGTATGGTAGTTAAAGCGCTGGACTTCCACCTGGCTGACTGTGGTTCAAGTCCTCGACCCAGTGGCTTGAAAATCATGCTGGCACATGTGGATGTATGCCCAAAATCCTGAGAGGAGAATGGAGGAGAAGGGACTGCAGTGTGGCCATCCCCCCTAGAGGGGATGATATCTCATTTTCCTTCTCTTTGTCTCTCTCTTTCTCAATAAAGTGCACATACCTTATGGCAAAAACCTAAAAAACAAACAATAACAAAACCCCACTGTAGTTAGAAGTTCAAAAATACCTCACAAAAGATAAGATAACCTCTCTCGTTGGAATAAAGTGTTTCTCAGAATATCATTGTCTATTCTCTATAATGTTGTTTCTTCCCTTAATTATAAAATTACAGAAGCCAATTTGTGATTATACCATCTACTATCAGTAAAATGTCATGTTATCCATATTAAGCCATGGGCTCAAGGTTTTAGTGCTCTACTTTTCTGAAGATAAGAAAAAGGGGAGCTGATGTATTTGATAGAGAGCAAAGAGCTTTCTCCTGTAGCCCTGTGGGGCATTGTTAGAAACTTGTTGCCTAAAGCAATACACTGGCAAATTCTGACAAGGTGTTTGAAGACTGTTTTAAATCAGAGATAAACATCAGACTGTGAACTGGGTACCTTTTCTCCCTGGCACACTGGAGTCTTGATAAAGAGTCTTTAAAAATTGGATGTGTGTAATAGCAGACATCATAATAGGTATGAACACTCTCCTGAGTAAAAGTCAAATTTGAAAACCTGAAAGGAAAAAAGATGAAAAAAAAAAGTCTTTGGCTGCCATATTTTAAATCAGACGTTTTTTATTAGTACAAAAAGTTAAAAGTGCTATGATTTGAATAATGAATATTTAAGCAAAGTTTTTTTTACTGCCAGAGGGCATATGTGCACACCAGAGTTTGAGAGAAACAGACAGAGAGAGAACTTTCCAGTGAGGTGTCATGCTGCAATCCTTTTCCCTCTTTTTTCCATCCAGTCAGGATTTGTGGCACACAGGTACATATGCCTGGTGTGTTTTTGAAGGTCAGGATTCAAATCAAGAGTAACTCAGCATATGAATATTTTAAAGATAGAATAAATCTCAGATGTATAGAACTCATTTTACCAAGTTATTCTTTATCTACTTCCATAGTGTGTTCATAATTATATTTTCATGTTCTTTGTATGACAAAATATTCTTAATAGTATAAATTAGGCAATTAAAAATATTAGGTCCTGAAAAGAGGAGCCTTTTAAACATGAAATAACGTCATCGCGTGCATTGAATGAGTACATTGTTAAAAATCACTGAAGTTTGATAATTAAGTAATAGGATGCATTTGAAAACAGTTTATTCTTCATTGTGTGAGTTAAAGGTTGTAGAGATTTTGTTTTTGTAAGAGTAGTATTTTTATTACTGGCCTTTGGAACACTTCACTTTATATACTTTTGCTACTTTATCTTAATTTTTTCTTCTTGTAATGGGAATTGAAAAAAAAAAGGTAGATTAAACCTATGAAAGTCAAAAAACTTGGAGTTGAATTTACTCTGATTCTTTTTACTTTTTAATCACATAGATGTTAATGTGAATAAATATTTTATTAAAACTTGTATTGTGGCATATTTTTAGGCTTAATGAAATACAACTTCATTAATTAAGGGGTAAGGATGTATTTGTTATTCTGTTCATATTTTACATATCTTGTTAGACTCCATGGCCAATATGCCATAAAAGTTCTATTGTTAATGCTTGCCAGAAAGGACTTCTTTCCTAGCTTTTTTTCTACCATTCCAATTCCTGGTTATATCTTATGTTGTCATTATTTAAAAATACATGTGATATTTGAATATAACTTTTAAAAATTCAGCCCATATAACTATTTATATAAAAATGATCTAACAAGATTTAAGACCCAAGTGCAGATTAAGACAATTTTCTTGGGACCAGCAGTTAGCGTAATGGCTATGTCGCTGGACTCCCACGTAGTCCACCGTGGTTCAAGTCCTGGACCAAGTGGCTTAAACTCACGCCGGGCGCGTGTGCGTGCGTGTCCAGGA
>NW_006159908.1:305599-318927 GCF_000334495.1 Tupaia belangeri chinensis | reverse complement strand
AAAAAAAAAAAAAAAAGACAATTTTCTCTCCTGCCCATGAATAGAACTATTTATCTTTCAGGATGCTTATTTACTTTTAATTAAAAAATCAGGGGCCATGCTGATGGAGGAAACACATATTTATATGTATTAAAGTGATTCAGGTATATGATGTAGATTATTACCTGGACAAATGCCACAGAATATAACTGAACAATAATTGAAACTACTGAGCTTCTTAAATCAGGACTAACTTCCAAAAGGTAGCCTCCTCAATTCAAATAATTTTAATTATTTCAATAGGCATAGTATTTTAATTGTTATTTAATCTTGTCATTCATTGCATCTATCATCCTTTTTCTATTAGGAGAGAAAGATAGAAATAGAGAAAAAGAGAGACCTAAGGAAATAAGCCATGAATAGGGAGGTGAGAATTTAGGAAAGGTCAGAGTATAAATCTACAATTAAAAGTATGTGATTGTTCGAGGTTCTTAGGGACATGCCCGATCATCCGAGGTCCCATGGTAGAAGCTACCTAAAAGGGCAGAGGCTTTGCTTCATGGTTCTTTACAATTGGATTTCCATTTGTAGATGTTCAGTAGCTGGGAATAAGTTGTTTTATGAGAGATCCCCTTAACATGGAGGAAAAAGAAAAACTAACTAGTCTACTTCAACCTAGTATTTTCCCTGTGCTGATCTAATCATAAAATGTAAAAGCTCAGACGCAAATGTTATCAGTTAGCTTACTGTTGTCTGCAAGTTACAGAAAAGTCAACTACAGATTATATAAATAGGATATTTATTAATATGGAACAAGAAATCTAGAATTAGGTGGTTCAATTAAGAAATCAATCCTTTCTTTATATATCTCTTTAAGAGCTTAGAAACTTTCCTAGAGCCTGATAGCAAACAAACATCCTATCTTATCTTATCAACCCTAATGCCATCACATTTTTTATTTTAGCCAATCACTAGTAAAAGGAATTAGACCATGATTGAATTTGACAAATCATGACTGGTGCAGAGGCCTCTCTTCCCTGAAGGATAGTTCCCTTAGAGGATGGTAAACAAAATCTAGATTCCATTAACAGTACAAATGAAGGAGTAGAAAGAACATAGTGACCGTTACCTTGTTGAATAGCAATGAATGCTATACAAACAAATAAATCATAGTCCCTCTTGGACACTCTAAGGAAGGTTTCTGCTTTATTGTTGATTGAGAAATTGAAATTTGAGGATTTATCATTTAAAGAATAACTTCAATGTTTGATGCATTTATATTCTTTTGACGTTTACACCTCCAAATGACTTTTAAATCTGTGGATTAGAAAGCCTATAAAGTAAAACCTTTCCTATTGGATTATTAAAGTGTCTGAACTCTGAGGTTATACAACCCTACAGATTTCTGGACTAAACGATTCAAAAACAAAAACCATAATGATGTTTTTGGTTTTGATACCAGCAGATAGTGTAATGGTTATGTCACTGGACTCCCACGTAGTCAACCACAGTGGAGTCCCAGACCTGGTAGCTTAATACTCATACTGGGCACATTTACATGTGTGCCCAAAGTCCTGAGAGGGGAATGGAGAAGGGATTACAGTGTGGCCATCCCTCCCAGGGAGTGATTTCTTGCTTTTTGTCTCTCTCTGGCTCTCTGGCAATGCATGCACCCTATAGTAAAAATCTCTCTTTAAGCACACACACACACACACACACAACTATATTTAAATGGCTGCATTTCACTAGGATTACAAAAAAGTGGTTTATTTAAGCTTCATGCTACAGAAGGTAGAGCCTGTTTAGCAATTTGATCATATCTGGAATTCTTTTTAAGTAACCCATGATTCCTTTTTGTCTTACCCAGCTTCAGATCCTGAATCTATGAGGTATAATATAACAAAAAAATAATTTATAGTCAGAAGTTTGGAGTTGAATCCACATTCTGTTAATTAGCTGCTAACCTTCTGTAATTCACTTGGAGCTTTAGAAACCCAGTTGCCTCAATTTACCTGAAATAGATCTGGTTTTTAAATAACTTATGTAAAACTTCTATCTATGTAAACTCATCTTTCTAAATGCCCTTGGTCTGTAAGGCACTATGCCCAGTGATTGCTTTATCCCTAAGAGAGTCTTCCAATGATTAGAGCAGAGGTTCTCTTCTATGTTTTTCTTTTGAATTTTCTTCTTTATTTTTTTTTCTGCCTTTTTCTATGTCTTGTACTATTAAGTATAATAGATACATAAATTTGAAACATGACAACTCTTCTTAAAACAGAATCTTGTCATTGTGATCCTTCTGCCTCAACCTTCCACCTGGGACCATTAGCACATGCTACCATGCCCGGTCTTTTTTTTAGACAGAGTCTTACTATGTTCCTAGGCCATTCTTGAGCTGGATATTCTCCTGCCTCAGCCTTCCCAGTCCCTGAGAAGTGCATACCACTGAGTCCGGCCTTTATTTTACACCAGGGATCAAACCCTGGCTTCCCATGCGATCTACTCTGCTGAACACAGCTTCTTAGCAGCATATACCACCATAGTCAGGCCTTAAAGGAACTGTTCAACTTGATTTTTTTCTATGTTAGAAAAAAATTATAAAATCATCCTTTCTTCTTCATTCTCAGCAGTAGTTAGTTGCTCCGAAGATGCAGGTAAAAGTTACTTCCAAAACCATTACAACCTTTCGGAACTAACCCCGTGTATTTTTTCTCCTCTGGAGGCTATAAATGCAAGCAAACCTGAAACCCTCTCTGGAGTTGCTTACAGTCTCCTTTGAAAATTCTGCCACCAGAGGGAACTAACTGGAGTTGTAAGAGTTTACAAAACCTTGCAGGGGGCTGTATATTCCTAATAAAATTCAGGTTGCTTGATGAGACTTATGCTATTAAACTTGGAAATTATCACATAAAATTTTCTGAGGAATTAATTGCATTAAATATATCTAGAACTGATATTAGTCATTTTATTACAAAGGGAAGAGATTTCTTCACTGGTCCCATTTTTTTCCACATACATTCCTGATTTCTACAATGATTAAATGCTTCCATGAAATGATTGGTAGTGAAATAATTGGAAGGAAGCAGAAAAAAAGGCGTATCACAGGAATAATAAAATTTATATATATAGTAGAATTTTTGATTGAAAGTGGGAAACTGATTAACTTTTAAATATTCATTTAAGATTTAAATAGACAACTCTCTAACTCTGTTTCGTATTATCTAGTGAAGAAGTTATACAGCATATAAAATTTGCCAAGAATGTGAGTAGCTTAAATAATTTGGTCTGGATCTATTGAAGATAACTATATTTGGAACATATCAAACATTCTGATACAGTGTAGCAATAAAGGCAAAACTGCTTTTTCTGAAAGTTCACTTTACCCAGGATACCTTTGAAAGCTGTCTATAGAAAAATGGTCCTTTCAGGCTGCAGTGATGACTCAGCAATTATCCTCATGCTTTATTTTTTGGAGGGTATAGTGGGAGTAAAGTGGACTGCAGAATTTTGCCCTTTTGTTAAAAAAAAAAAATAGTGTTTTTGGTTTTGTTTGGTTTTGGCTCTTAATGTATGCAACCAGGATTAAGTAGATTATAGAAAAAATATGAAGTTTACTTTTCAAATATCGAAGCAATCTAAGGTTGTTCATCCAAGCCCAGTTTTTCTCTTACTCTTTTCGATTTCACAAGTCTTTCTCAGTGTGTTTCCCAAGTATGGGTTCAGATTTGCCTGTAGCAACATCACCAGGGGCAATATTCAGATTTCTAGCTTGAACCCTAGAGCTAGTGATTCTGTATCATAAATGTGCAGCCCTCAAGTGGTTCTCATGTACACCAAAGTTTAAGAACCAGTATTCTAGTATAGTGTATAGTGTCTGATCATTAAACTCTGAATTGTTATCCATCTCTAGTGCTTGACTATTATCTTTTTCATAGTCTGCACAAACTGACTTTTTTCAGCTTTTCAAAAATTTTTATTTTTTTCATAGTTTACTGTAGGGAACTTGTACTCTCCAGAGAGGGACAGAGAGAGTAAGAGAGACCTGAAAAGGTCAACCACAATCCTTTCTCCTCCATTCTCCTCTCAGGATTTGGGCATGGATACGTGTTAGGCCCAGCGTGATTTTAAGTCATTGGGTCTAGGACTGGAACAGTGTAGTCTGCCACGTGCGATCCAGCACCTTAACCACCACACCACCTTCTGGCCCTAGCTCATTCATTTGACTTCTTCCTTTGTCATCTCTATGTTGACAACTCCAAAGTGTACATTTCTAAACAGACATGACTCCTATTTGAAACATCATGGAGGGTATATTCCCTTGGAATCTTATTCTGCAGCTAAATCATATTTTGTTCTTTATTGTTTCCTCTTGAGTCACTTTTTGGCACCATTTATTGTATTACAAAGATACTGTGTTGTTGCAACAGCTTCCCAACAAATGATCCTACTCTCTTAACCCCTTACTCCAACTCATTCTATATGGAAAAGCTTTCTCAAACATGCCTCTGACCTGTTATTTTCTTTTACAAGGACTTTTTGATGCCTCTTACAACCTACATTACATTGGTCAGAGGTAGGCATTTTTTTATGTCCTGTAGTCCTCTTCAAAAGGTGATCTCAACCATGTGACATTCTGATTTCAATTTATTCTAATGAACCCAACTCTTGTCTCACTGGTATCTTTGTTTTGTCTTTCCCTTCTCCTTTACAAGTATCTGCTCATATCTCCACAAACACTAGATAAATCCCCAGTGCTCTTAGGAAGTCTTCTCCTAGACATTTTTTCCTGGTCAGTATTTCAATGTTTATATGTATATATGTATCATCTTAAATCTCCTTTGAATGCGGACTTACTCTGATTTGAACATCCTACGTCATGTAGCCATGAACTAAAGTTTTTAAAATTGCTCTATACTGTTTGGTTAATTTAGCAATGCTTAAAAAAAAAAAAAAAAGATTTCCCCTAGTTTCCTTTATATTCCATATTATAGACCAGAATACACTCATTTGATATCACCATTTTCGTTGTGGTACTAGTCCTAGTTATTTGATAACCATTGGTATATATCTGTTGCTCTTTACTAAAGCTTAAATCACTGCCTTCTAAGATATTCACAATAAAATTTAATGTTGAGACGAATTAAATTAAGCCCCAAACACTGTAAATTTTGTCTTATAATAAATGTCAGTGTCATGTAATACAAACTGAAGAGGTTGAATCAAATGTGCCTTTTGGCTTGAGAAGGCTATTGATTTACACAGTGAGAAAAGCAGATGCCCTAGTGGATCATAATAATGTTCCGAATAATCCACTTTCAACAAACAATGCTGCCCTTTCACAGGAAGGGTGTCTAGGTTTGCAGTGATACACAGCATTCCCCAGATTCCCTCTGGGGCTCTGCACAGGTTGCACATGCATGCGTTTCTCTTGCTCAGTAATGATAACATGGAGTGTGATCATCATTTTGGGCAATGCATGGAAGTCAAAAGGTATAAGATACTGGTTCCTTCAGAAAGGAGCATCTTGTCAGAGGAACTAACCAGACCCAAATGGTCTAGTATGAGGAAGATAATCAAAGCAGAGTATGACCAATTGCCAAGAATATAGAAGTCAGTAAGGGGCATTTATGTAAGGCAAAAGCATGTGGAAACACAAGAGGAACCAAGAAAGCAGTTCTCAAAAAGAGTGGGAAAGGTAGTAGTAGAACACTAAAAGAACTGGAACTTCAGAGGGCTAATTCCTTTAGATTGAGTAAAGAGTGTCCTGAAGGAATCTTAAGGAATTCAGCAAAACATGTTGTGGGCCCTAGTTAGGTCCGTACTATTAGCATGACTCAGCTCTTTTGAGTGCCGGCTAAACTATTTGTTCATTATAGACTAGCTCATTTCTCTCTACTCTTTATTTTTGTCTAGAGTATATCTGGAAAATAGTTTTTTTATCTTGATTTTAATTTTACAGATAAAACTTTCAGAAAAATTAGATTTCTTAAGAAGTAGATGATAGGCCTGAGATTCAAGACCCTGAATCAGCAAGTTCTTTCTGTAAGCCTCTATAGGCAGGGGTGGCATTCAAAATATTTAGCACTAGGTACCACAGTTAACCTTGTTTGCTGTTATTCAGATTCATTAACAATATGCTGGACTAGATAAGACTAACATACAAGGTTATGCATGGTAAACAATGTAAAAGAAAAACTGCACCAGATCTGTTGAAAGCATCAAGGAAACTATCCAAGACTATTGCAAAAGAGAGACAATACTACAGTAAGGATTACAGTGAACTCAA
Source organism: Tupaia belangeri chinensis (assembly GCF_000334495.1). Lineage (NCBI taxonomy): Eukaryota > Metazoa > Chordata > Mammalia > Scandentia > Tupaiidae > Tupaia > Tupaia belangeri. Next base: position 312,662 of record NW_006159908.1, on the reverse strand, counting down.
TTCCGCTGGAACAAAAGGTGAGAGGATTTTTAAACAATAAAGTGAGCTAATGTTGAAGTAGTGGAAGACATTAATGGTGGGTGGTTGGTCAATGTGATTAAGCCATCTGAGTTTGCTAATTGTCATTTCTTAAACTTAGACTCCCCTCTTTATATTTCAAAGGGATAACTTCTGGGTCCTTGAGAAAGACATTCCAGAGACACAAGGATTTACACTTCAAAGAGGCAGAAAAAGAAGTTATAGTTGCAAGTTTCCAAAAGTAAATGCTTAAGAACAGCATGGTCAGAGGCCTTAAGTTGAAAAGAAACCTGTCTAAAGTTTAGGTAAGCTGAGGGCAATGTTAAGCAATCTTGATCTGTATCCATTATTAAATATTTTGAGGACCAGACAATGAGACAATTAAGGACATTTCAATGTAATTCTTCCTTGTATTATTATAGCATGTAGCTCTGTGTATACATTTTATCAGCTCAACAAATAAGTTGAACAGATGAAATGAATGGATTGTATTTAGTTAAGCCAAATTCTTTAGCATGCCAGCAAAATATTTAAAGGAGTGTGTGTGTGTGTGTGTGTGCGCATGTGTGTGCATGTGTGTAAGGAAAGGGGTCTCTCCTAGTAATTAGGTCATTTTGCCCTGTGATGTCCTGTGAACAATCACAGTACTTTCTAAATTGGTTCACAGAAAACTGTGTTTAAATTGCTTCTCCATAGGGGACGGGATGTTGTTCTATGGTCAGATGAGTTTGAAATATGCCAGGAAATCTCTCTCAAAGTTTCACTTTCTTTATTTGCATTTTCAAAACTTGGTAAAGTTCTACAGTAAGAAATATAGTATTAACTTTGTAAAGATTAAAAAGTGCTGCTTTATTATTATTACTATTATTATTTGGGGTTTTACTGTGGGAGGTGTTAGTAAGTTTTTCTTTTCCTACTGTTGCTCATGTAAAAAATAAAAAAGATCTTTGTCTCTCAGACCAGCAGGTGGCGTGCTGACTCAGGTGCTGGATCCCACATAGCTAGCTCTGAGATTCAAAACTTGGACTCAGCATCTTGAAAAACATGCCAGGCACGTTGCCATGTGTGCCCAAAAGCTCAAGGGAAAATGGAAGAGAAAGTATTGTGGTGTGGCCATCCTTCTGGTGTGTGATTTCTCACTTTCCCTTTCTCTCTTTCTCTAGCAAATGCATGCACCCTATGGCAACAACAACAACAACAACAAAACTCAAAACAAAGCCAAAAAAAAGAAAGAAATCACTGTCCCTCTATGACTCTATTTTTCTGGATAACACAGTTTGAGACACAGTACTCAGTTAAAAGTCTTTGCTCCATATTAAAGAAATTATAACAACTTTTAGTGAGTATTTACTTTGCATATAGCTGAGCACTCTACATTTTTATGTGTCATTATTAACAGTACTAATATTTGACTTTTGTCTGTGGGAATATCAAGGCTTACATTGCTCCAGTGAAGATTCAGTTTAGTCAGTATAAAGCATCTTACTTGAAGTACAAACTCCAGTCTACCTTATGAACTTAAGCTTTTAAACAATATGTGCTGGTTTTAAAAAGTATGGTACTAGCATTGGCATAACTGGAGAACCTGTTAGAAAATCCTTGGGTCACACCCTACTGAATCAGAAACTCTTAAGGTGGACCAGTAATCTGTGTTTTGTCAAGACCTCCTTGTAGGGTTGCCAGATAAAATAGAGAATGTTCAGTAATATTTGAATGTCAAGTTAAAAATATACATAAGAATGGGGGTGGCAAGTGCCATGGTGGTTAAGATGCTGAATTCCCACATGGCTGACTGTGGTTCAATTCCTGGACCTGGTGGTTTGAAACTGAAACTGGGTGTGTGTGCATGGGTGCCCAAAATCCCAAGAGGAGGTTGGAGGAGAAGGGATTGCAGCATGTCTATTCCCCCCTGGGGGGTGATTTCTCACTCTCTCTCTCTCTCTATCTAGCGAGTGCATGTGCCCTATGGCAAAAACATATATACATATATATGTGTGTGTGTGTGTGTGTGTGTGTATACTTCATGTGAGATGTTTAGATTTTAAAAGTTATTCATTGTTTAGCTGACATTCAGATTTGACTGGGTCGCTTATGTTTTTTATTTACTAAATCTGGTAATCCTGTCTTCAGGTGAGATTCATGTGCACTCAAGATTGAGAATCAAGGGAACCAGCAGTTAGCGTAATGGCTATATCGCTGGACTCCCACGTAGTCGACCGCGGTTCACGTCCCGGACCCGGTGGCTTAAAACTCACACCGGGCGCGTGTGCGTGCGTGCCCAAGATCCCGAGAGGAGAATGGAGGAGAAGGGATTGCGGCATGACCATCCCCCCTGGGGGGTGATTTCTCGCTTTCTGTCTCTATGTCTCTCTCTGGCGAGCGCACGCACCCTACAGTGAAAATCTCTCCAAAAAAAAAAAAAAAAGATTGAGAATCAATGTTTCTGTAAATTTTGGCTTTGTTGAGCCACATTTACTCTTATGTTTAATAAATCAAACCTGGGAATATATTTTTTAAAAAAGAAAAACAATCTTTTAATAGCACCACTATTATCTCAAGAACAGTTAGTAATTAACAAATGACTGAGAGTATTTCCTAAGAGGAATGGGGATTTCTTCGAATTGCTTAAAAGAGTTTTGCATGGGACAGTGATGGCATGTGTGATTAGGGAATACTGGGAGAGCAGGCATTGGGCAAAGAAAGAAAGTGAGTCATACTATAACAATTTTTTTTCCTATAACAAAACTTCATCTATATTGCATTTATTTATTCTGGAAGAAAAAAATGTTTTAGAAACAACTCTAACAACAAAATGCTTGGTTTAGGTTGACAAATGAAAACTGACTTGAACTTCACTTTTTACTTTGCTACCACTCAATTTTTAATCCTTCTTGAAATAAGGTGTACAAAACCACCAAGTGCTAGAGAAATGCTATACATTTGTATCTTACTTATTCCCTCTCAAATTTTCTTATGAAAAGAAAATATGTTTCAAGGTTAAGAAAATTGTTTCTCCAAACCAACAGGGAACCTCATACTAATATAATAAGAATAGATCCACAATCTGAATCAGAGATTCAATAATAATTGTCTGTGGGCAATCAATTAAATGTCTCTGAAAGAGACATTTCAGAATTTAAAATTTCCTTTTAACATACCATTTCAAGGCTAACTTAAGAACAAAACAATAAAACAAAGCATCCCTATAATGGCTCTATTATCTTGATATGACTTTAATTTTTTTAGGGAACAAATTTCTCAATTTGCTGACCAATTCAACCCAAAGCATATTGTTTGCCTGAGTAAAGTACCATACAAGAGCTATTACCTAGCAGTTTATCAACCAGAAAAACCTTCAGACAGTTTAGAAAAACACCTTTGAGTAGAAATTAGCACCCCTAGAATAGAGCTAGGCCAGTGTTGGTGTTACTTAGTGTCTTTCTTGCTGTGTGGATATGTATGGATATATTCTGGTGTGTGTTATTACTACTCTTGAATTCAAGTGGTTTTGGAGAGAAAAACATAAGGTGGAGAAGCAAGAGAATGGAAAATAACTTTTCATTAGCTAGATCATTTGTCTCAGCCCGAACTCTCCATTTTGTTTAAGTAATAATGTACTTTGGTATCAGATTGACATAGATTTTACTTAACTTTATAGGAAACCTAAAAATTACTCATGAGTACAGAGAGTATTTTAATTTAATATTAAGCTTATTTCTCACAAATCATAACCTTACTTTGATCTTGTTAAAGAGAATTCAGTGGATTGCATTGTTTCTGCTTTGAAAACAATATTATCATTAATAACATTCTAGTCACTGATATTAAATGGATGCAAGTTCAGTGAACTAATTAAGGATTAAAGCAGAAAATCTTTATTGTGGCATTAAATCAATCCACAGTTTCAGAATTCATTATGCTAAGTGTTCTAGTAATTAAAGAGCACTTAAATGAAACACATGCAGATAAATTAAAAAAGAATTTCACCAGCTGAAGCTTGTAATGGCATCTTAATAGAGATATACATAAAATATATTCCATTAAAGGATATGCAATTTAGTCACCATATAGTTTAATACAGAAATTACTACTGCCACCTATTGGTAAAAGAGTTGAACTCAAAAAGCTGTTTAATAAAAGTACTCCAGAAATTTTAACAGAAATAATGAGTGTTATAAAGTGACTGCATGAGTGTTATTTTTTGGTGTTGAAATTATACTTAAGCTTTAGTACATATATTTCAATTGTTTTAGGAAACTGATATTAAATAATACTCTTGCTAACTTTAAAATTATGATTCCTAAACTGATTTTTACACATGCAGTTTCTTTGTGTGTGTGTGTGTGTGTGTGTGTGTGTGTGTGTGTTTTTAGTTTGGTATAGAGCACATGTGCTGTCTAGAAAGAGAAAGAGAGAGAGAGAGAGAGAGAGAGAAGCCTCCTGGGGGAATGGCAATTCCTTCACCTCCATTCTCCTCTCAGAATTCTGGGCACTTGGGCACATGCTGCCAGCATGAGTTTCAAGCTACCAGTCAAGGACTTGAATCACAAAGTCAGCCATGTGGGATCCAGACACCTTAACCTACATGCATCTGCTGACCCTACACATGTAGTTTTATACTACCACTTGATTTTTTTTAAATCACCAGGAGGTAAACTTAGATATGGGTTCTCATTAAAATGTTCTGAAAAGCTTTTTTTTTAAAAAAATATTTATATGTTGAGACCAGCAGATGACATAATGGTTATGTGACTGAACTCCCAGGTAGTGGGCCATGGTTTGAGTCTTGAACCCATGAGCTTCATGTATGTGCCCAAAATCTTGAGAGAAGAATGGAGAAGAGAGTGGCCATCCCTCCTGGGGGGAGATTTCTCGCTTTCTGTGTCTGTTTTTCTCTATCTCTCTAGAGGGCACATGTACCATATAGCAAAACAAACAAACAAGCTCTCTTTAAAAAAAAAACAAAACAAAAACTCAATGCCATAACCCCACTCCAGATCAATTAAGTCAGAAATCATTGAGGGTTTTCTGGGAAGTGTTGAGCAAAAAAGTGAGGGGCCAGCCATCCCTATGGTTTGGAAGTAAACCTAGATAATTTTAACATGCAGCCACAGTTGTGAATCACTTTTTGAAACTAACAACATAATTTAAAAGTCTGGTTTTTCATCAATGAAAATGGGAGGCTGGGGAGTGACAAGCCAACCTTTAAAAAAATCTCTTGCTTCTGTTACTCAATAATCTCAACCATCTTCACAGAAAAATCACTCACACCATAAGCTCCACTCTTTGGAGTATTTGTTTTTCTTTATAATCCCTGGCAAAGAAAAATAAATCACCTATTAAATAAATGTTTAAGTTATGATAAAAATATTAAAATGCTTTTACAGGGTTATGTAAAATAACCTGTTTTTCTGAAACCTTAACTACATTGATGAAAGTTTACCATCCAAGGCTTTATAAAGGCAGACCTCAAGGCAGGCTGATTCCAATTATTTACTAGTTGTGAGAGGTGCCAGATTTATAGCCTCAGAGGCTTAAGTCCATTACTCAATGAACGATTTACTAATGGAGTTCCATGGTCTCATTGACCAAGCACTCAATGTAAAATGGTGATTTAAAACATAGTCTCTCACCTCAAGAAGCTGACAGTCCATGCAGGGAGATGCACTTGTAATGGCATAGGATACTATATAGTAAGTTTTAGTGTTCAAAATCATCAACATGTACTGTCTGGATTTCCAATGTGTTGGAAGCAGTAAAAGCTAGTTTAGTCAAGGGAGACCTAGGGAAAAAATAAAAATTATTATTAGAGGGGAGGTGTTAGGTTAGACCGATTAGCATTTTAAAGAAAAATGTCTAGCCAGGAGTATGAGATCTATGAAGACAAAGAGGAAAGAATAAAGAAAACAGAGGAATCATTTTAAAATGATGGATAAAACAAACACCAGGACCATAATGTTGTGAAAACAAACCAAGGAGGAGCAATTTCAACAAAGAGCATGTCAGTCATGTCAAAGGTAGCTGGAAGTGCTGTGAAGGACAGAGAATGAAGGAAAGAAAGCCACAGGGTGGGAAGTTACAGAATAAAATGGCTTAAGGCTTAAGGAGGCTGTGATGTTATTTATTCTTTTCAAAAAGCAAAACAAGTTTTTTAAAAATAAGAATAAGCCTTGACAATATGATTCCCCCCAGAACATAGCTTATTAATGGCAAAGATCCTAGCATATGTCACAGGCAAGTGTCAAATAAAGAGGAATATATGTGTGTGTGTGTGTGTGTGTGTATGTCATGTGTATAATACTTGCATATAATACTTGCAATAATCTGAACATTTCCACTGAAAGATTCTGCCTTATTCATCTTTGTCTCTCTCTGGTGCTTAAAGGAAAGCAGGTAATATGTACTGAAATACTGAAAGGTTGAGAAAGTCATAGTCATAATTAATGAGCACAGGTTTCGTCAATCTCTGTCAGTGGTACCTTTCTCTGGAATGACTTCCATCAGTTGAAATATTAATTGCACAGGATCTATACATTATCATTAGTAGACACAGCACTAGATGTGTTTTCATGTGTATGTGTTAAACATCAGTTTTGTATGCCTCCCCAATTGATTTTTGTTTTGAAAGGGTGGTAAGTCTGAAATACATTTTGCATTTTGTTATTTATTTTTATTACTTTCCAAACATTGCTCACTTACTGTGTGTGTTAATGTGTTCACAAGCTTGGGGGAATGTCCCTGACAAGAGTAAACCAAGAATCTGCCCCTGAGGAATTCTTAACCTAGCAGCTGAAATAGACATTGCAGTCTTCTACTGTGAAATTCCAAGTAGTCTATATTTCATGAAAATGTGAGAAATAAGCAGCTATATGAGAATCCAATTTTGTTATCCAACCATAATAATTCTTAGTTATTGCTCTTTTATTTTAAAAAGTTAGTTCCACTAGGAATTGAGTTGTTCCATTAAATGCCTTTAAAATGTGGTTTGCTAAGTGATCATTTCTATCTTGGTAGGACTTCAATTAAGCTATTCTGGAAAAGTGTA
>NW_006159908.1:290353-305589 GCF_000334495.1 Tupaia belangeri chinensis | reverse complement strand
TGCCTCACTTCTTTGGTATATTTACCTTCTGCTTTCTTGTATTGTAAATTCATTCCCAGCTGGGGATTCAACTTCCAGTAAAATGTTTTAGAAATCTACTTTCATTCCCCTCTCTCCATCAATTCCATTTCCCTTGATTGCAGGAATGATGCAGGGAGAGCATTTTGAAAACAATGTGTATCATGTCTAAGTGCTTTTTAAACAAGGTATTATTTCATGTATGTTGAAACTCTCTGTGAATTGACAGAGGATATGAAGACCTTCCACATTCATCATCTAACCTCTCTTTCCTGGGTCACAGAATTGAAGCTGAGGTCTGTGTAGTGACCCCCAGTGAAACTGTTATTTCTTCTCACTATTAGTGTTCACAGGGTAGAATCTTCTACCAACCTCAGGTACATGCCATACAGAAATTCAGAGGCCCAAACAAGCTACAGATACTGAGCTAATCTGAGATTTAAGGGAAACACAGAGAAGTTAAAGTGTCTCTACTATATCCCTGTTCTAGGGTTTCTATTGAAAACGATTGGGTTGTCAGAAAATTCATAACATATTTTTTGTTTTCTGTGCAAAAATGTGACATGACTTTTCTGACAACCCAATGAGAATCCCCCAGTTTAAAAAACATTCAGTGGCATATTCTCTGTGATGATGGGATTATTGTAATGAATAATCTGGCTTTATAAAAGCCAGCTAAGAAAAAATGTGAAGATTTTTTTTAATTGAAGTTTATTGTTTCTTTTCATATGAGAGAGAGAGAGAGAAGCTCTTTCAACATAGTCTCACACTGCAGCCCCCACCAGCTTTCCCAGCCAGCCAAGATCAGGAGCATGTGCACCCAGTCAATCCAGAGTTGACCAGGGGACCAGACCCCAGTCTTCTGTATGGCCTCCACCCTTACAGAGTCTTACTGGCTATTACAGCAGGGCCAAAAGTATGAATATTCGTAACATTCCCAATGCCCTTGGCCCTTGAAAACAAAAGAATATTAATTTATCTGTGTTAATGTTATGTATTGTATTTAAGGCACTGCCTAGTGTAACAACCATAGTTGTAACTATTGTTTTCCTTCGTGTTTTTTCTCTATACGTTTTCAAATGTAGGCCATTTGATTATATGTATAGATGAAAGACTAGCATCTCAGCTCAGATAGCTAAACTGTGTTATAAACTAAACCCCTGGAAACCTAGCCAAGCGCTGTTACAAGCTTTCTTGGCTAACCAGATAGGGCATCCCAGGGCTGGTGCACTATTTCTCTTACCTCTCTTTCTTGCATTAGTTACTTAGGTTTTGGGTAGAATTTACGTTCTGCAGAAAGGCACTTTCTGGGAGAAGAGGCACCTTTTCTTAATATACATACTCTGAGAAAGCCATTTTCCTGAAGGCCTCTTCCATCTTCCTAAAGGCCTCCATAGGCTTCAGTAACCCTAATTGTATTTAGAGTCTCCCAAATATAGAATAGTATTTAAAGAGCCTCCCCAATATAGAAGAATTACAATTTAAAAGGAGTTCTTGAAGACCATAAAGAAAATTATTTCACTATCATGTAGAAGGCTTTTCTAATGAAGATGGGCAATGAATTAAGCCAGGGAGAAGACATCCCCCAGTCATCTCCAATTACATCACTTAGGCAGCAGCCCGTTTTAGCTATTTGAATCCAACCTCCTGCAACTCCTTAGAGGGGAAATTAGCGATGGAGAATAGGGACATGCTCTCAATTAACTGCTCAGTAATCAGATGATCTTCTCTGGGTAATCAGAAGTTGGTTATAAAGTAATTTGGGAAGAAATGATGCTGTCATGGTTGAGAAAATCAAGGTATCTTTAGCTCGTGATAAATTTAGTTCCTGCAGTGTCGGAGGTGAACAAGAAGTCACACTTATAAGTACATAAAGATTTTCTGACAAAGTGATCAGAAAGGGGGGGGGTGGGCAGGGAGGGATGTAATGGCTGAGTCACAGAGGCCCTGTTCCACTGGGCACCCTCTGGACTTTGGATCCTGCCTCCTGGAGCAGTCTACACACCCACAACATTTATTCATGTCACCCAGTTCCCCAATCTGGAGAGGCATCATTTTGTTTCTGCACAGAAGCTTGCAGTAGGAGGAAGTTCAATGTTTTTGTGTTAATGGATAAATACATTGTAAATACATCGTAAAAATCATTATCTTTAATTTTCCAGTTAATTAAATTCTCTTTAGGGTCATTAATAAGTAAAATTGCCATAAAATATCTGAATCAGCTTACAAAATAAGAAATAAACCCAGTTTAAAACCAAACACGAGTGACATTAAGAAAGGAAAACATAGTTGTGAAGAGATGCCAGGTTAGCATGAGTTAAATTCTCTGTGTTCAAAAATGTCTCTTTTAGTTCCTGCCCTCCTCCATCACTCTGTGGCCAATGACCCACCTCCCCAGGCAGAACTTCAATTTTTAAGAATCTAATTCAAAAACTTATCTGTAGCATAAAATAACATGAAGTATTTTAAAAGCAGCAAATCCTGTGAGTCTATACAAGACTATAATCTTGTATTCTTATCAGACTATATGTATGAAAATAAATATGTACATACACTGTGCAAGGGTATTTCAAAAAGCTTGTGGAAAATGGAATTGAAGTCTGAGTTTGTTTTGATGCCAGTAATTAAAGTCCATACATATTGTCTTCATAATATGCACTTTCCATGAACTTGTTGAAGACCACTCATATAATGTAAAAAGGTATTTAGGGAACCAGCAGTTAGCGTAATGGCTATGTCGCTGGATTCCCATGTAGTCGACTGCGGTTCGTGTCCCGGACCCGGTGGCTTAAAACTCACGCCGGGCGCGTGTGCGTGCATGCCCAAGATCCCGAGAGGAGAATGGAGGAGAAGGGATTGCGGCGTGACCATCCCCCCTGGGGGGTGATTTCTCGCTTTCTGTCTCTATGTCTCTCTCTGTCTGTCTGGTGAGCGCACGCGCCCTACAGTGAAAATCTCTCAAAAAAAAAAAAAAGGTATTTATATTTTAAGTGTGCTTATATATGGACACTTATACGCACAACTACTAAAATGAGGGAAGGAAAGAAAAAAGACAATCACTGTAAAGAAATCCAGTTTACCACATATTGACAGGTATTTGCTTTTTTTATATCCTTGTGTGAATATTTTCTGTATGTCCTACAGTGAGTATTTATTTGGAAGAAACTGTAATATATTAGGCCATCAGGAAAGTCATGAGTATTTTTCTGTGCTGGAATGCATCATGACTTTCCTAATGACCCAGTAGTAGTTTAGGGCTTTTATTCTTTAACTTCAGTGTGCATTAGAATCATCTGGAGGGCTTGTTAAAATGCTGATGGTTGGACTCAGGGTTCACCACCTCTTCTTCCCCTTCCTAGTCTCTGGTTTAGTATAAGTGGCATGAGGATGAGAATTTTCATTTCTAACAAGTTCTCAAATGATAGAAACTTGTTAAAAAGTTCCATTTCATTAAAAAATGTTGCTAAGCCTGAAACCAGACTTTGAGAAGCACTGGTTTAGAGCACGAGATTACTTGTGGAAGTTTGGGTAACTTAATCTCTCTTTTTTCTGAAATATCTCTTTATATGTAAGTAAAATAGTTTCATGCTTATCCCCAAGAGATGTTAGAAGATTTATTAAAGCAAGGGTTATAAAATCTCTACATAATACATTCATAGTGAAGTTATACTTATTAGGCAGCATTACTAGTTGTATGCTTGCTTAATAGTTAGAAAATAAGGCTCTTCGAAGCAAAAGGTCACACTTGGAGGAAGTGGAGGCTTCAGGTCCCGGGACTGAAGTGCCATTACTACTTCTCTGAAGCTCCTCTCAGCTGCTTGCTGTGACACCCTGCTGCCAAGATACCTCAAATTATGATCAAGGTGTGTGTGTGGGGGGGAGAGGGGGGCATGTGGAAGAATACCAAGGATGAAATTCTGAAAGCAGTAGTAATGAAATATGGGAAATATCAGTGGTCTAGGATTGCCTCGCTGCTACATAGAAAATCAGCAAAGCAGTGCTCTAGCAGTGGCTAGATCCAAGCATTAAAAAAACAGAATGGTCTAGAGAAGAAGAGGAAAAACTCTTGCACTTGGCAAGAGTTGATACCAACATAGTGGATGACCATTGCTTCAATCATTGGAAGAATAACAGCTCTGTGTTGGAACACTATGGATTTCTTCCAGATAAAGTGGCCCAAAGAGACAATGAAGAGGAACAACAGATGATCCACAGAAACTTAAACCTGGAGAAATATATCCAAATCCAGAAACAAAACCAGCACGGCTTGATCCAATTGATATGGATGAGGATGAACTTGAGATACTTTCTGAAGCTAGAGCTCCCTTAACTAATACTCAGGGAAAGAAGGCCATGAGGAAAGAAAGAGAAACAGTTGGAAGAAACAAGCCATCTCGCTGCATTCCAAAAAAGAAGAGAACTTCAAGCAGCTGGCATAGAAATTCAGAAAAAAAGAAAAAAGAAGAAAGGACTTGATTATGATGCTGTAATCCTATTTGAAAAGAAAAAGCCTGCTCTTGGTTTTTATAATACTTCTGAGGAAAACTACCACACTCTTGATGCAGATTTCAGGAAATTAAAACAACAGGATCTTGGTGGGGAGCTAAAATCTGAAAAAGAAGGATGAGATGGAAAAAAAAAGACAAACAATATTTGAAAAGGAAAAAAGAATTGGATTTACCATCAACTATTCTTCAACCTACTGGTGTTTCCAAATTTACTAAAATGAAAAGCAAACTAGTACTTCCTGCCCCTCAGATTTCAGATGCAGGACTTCAAGAAGTTGTGAAAGTAGGTCAAGCAAGTGAAATCGCATGTCAGACTGCTGAGAAATCTGGCATAACAAACTCTGTTTCTAGCACTCTTTTGTCTGAGTACAACATCACCAATAAATAGCATTGCCCTTAGAACACACCACAAACGCCAGCTTCCCCAGACAGAATTTTGCAGGAAGCCCAGAACGTCATGGCTTTGACCAATGTGGATCCACCAGTAAAAGGTGGACTTAATAAGGTGGACTTAATACCCCAATGCACAAGAGTGGTTTCTTAGGTGTGACTCCACAGCAGCAGGTTGTATAGACTCCAAATACAGTTCTCTCTATCCCGTTCAGGACTCCAAATGGAGCTGAAGGGCTGTCTCCCCAGAGTGGAACAACTCCCAAGCCAGTCGTCAACTCTACCCCTGGGTAGAACTCCTCTTTAAGATAAGTTATGCAGTAATTCTGAGGATGGAATGGCAGACTACAGTGATCCTTTTTATGTGAGGCAGATGGAAAGGTAATCTCGTGAACATCTCCGTTTAGGGTTGTTGGACCTTCCTGTCCTAAGAATGATTTTTAAATCGTTCTACCATAAAATGCTGAGAAGGAGTTGGAAGACTGTGAAGTAGACCACACTTATATTGAGGATGCTGCTGATGAAGATGCACCAAAGCAGGCCATACGAGAAGCAGAACATGCAAAGGAAAGGAAACGAATACACAAAACTGTCCAGAGGATCTGCCAAGACCATGAGAAGTAAATGAAACTTTTGTAAGACCTTTAAATGTAGAACCACCTCTAACGTATTTACAGAAAGTGAAGAACTAATCAAAAAATAAATGATCACAATGTTTCATTATGACCTTCTACTCCATCCTTATGAACCATCTGGGAATAAAAAAGGATTTTGAACACAGTGCTTGTCTGGAACATAACCCTTATGAAGAAAAATTCTCCAACGAAGAACTGAAAAAGGCCCAGGGCGTTCTGATGTAGGAGATGGAAGTGATAAAACAAGGAATGAGCCACAGAGAACTTTCAAGTGAAGCTTATAATCAGGTGTGGGAAGAATGTTACAGTCAAGTTTTATTTCTTCCTGGACAGAGCTGTTCACGCAGTCCAATCTACCTAGCAAAAAGGACAGAATCCAATCACTTGAAAAGAGGCTTGAGATAAACAGGGGTCACATGACAATAGAGGTTAAAAGAGCTGCAAAAATGTAAAAGAAAAGGAAAATTTTGCTTGGGGGTTACCAGTCTCATGCTATGGGGCTTATGAAACAGTTGAAGGACTTAACGGGGCCAGATTAAGCAGGGTCACTTGGAGTTACCCACTTTTGAAGAACTCAAGAAACATGAAGAATCTGCTATTCCCCAGAGGCTAGAGTGTCTATAAGAAAATGTTTATTTAGCAACAACAGGAAAGAGAAAAGGAATTTCAGCATAGATATGCTGATTAGCTGCTGGAGAAAGAGACTTTAAAGTCAGAATTCTGAAGCATAGTTTATATTCTGTCATAGGTTTAATTGCTGGTTTTCATTCTCAGGAAGGCTGAAACTGATGTTTATCATTATTGACAAATCTATCCGCCATCTGTGATTTTGGTTGTTTATTTTCAATGATATTGGTGTTAACGCGACTTATGTGTAGACAGACGTTAACTTCCCAGGATGGATGTTTTTGGGTTTATATTATGAAGATGATCATTACTTTAGCAGTATCTTTTTTACAAGATTTTTTTAGTTTTGGCCTTTAATTTTAAAAGCCTGATTTTTTTTTTTTTTGAGAAGTTTTTTTGCTATAGGGCACGTGTGCTCACCAGAAAGACAAAAAGAGACAGAGAGACAGAAAGCAAGAAATCACCCCTTGGGGAGATGGCCACACGGCATTCCCTTCTCCCCCATTCTCCTCTTGGAATCTTGGGCACTTACGCACATGTGCCTGGCGTGAGTTTAAGCTACTGGGTCTGGGACATGAACCGCGGTCGACAACATGAGTCCAGCGACATAGCTGTAACGCCAACTGCTGGTCCCTAAAAGCCTGATTTTAAAGTACTACCTGTGAGTAAACTCTTGAATAAAAACAAAAATGTAAAAACAATTTTTTTAAATGTTAGAAAATAAATACTAATTTAAAATAAAAGAAATACCCTTGCAGAAATTCACCTTTGTCATAATTCCCACAATCTTCACAAAGTAACTTTTTCCTACCTAGAAAGCTAATCTGAGTTGATTGTTAACTTAATGAATTGACAATCACAGATTGCATAGTTCTCCAAACAGAAGCATTATGTTCCTTAAAAACTGTGGTAGAGAATTCATGAAATGTGGACCAATACTATCCAAATAGCAGGTACTAACCACATGTAGCTAATAAGCATTTGATATGTGGGTGGTGTGCATCCAGATGTGCTATGGGTATAAAATACACACAGTGGGGACCAGCAGAGGGTGAAATGGTTATGTCGTTGAATTTCCACATAGTTGACTGCAGTTCAAATCCCCGATGTGGCAGCTTAAAACTCACACTGGGCGCGTGTGCATGCCTGCCCAAGATCCCGAGAGGAGAATGGAGGAGAAGGGATTGTGGTGTGGCCATCCCCCCTGGGGGGGGATTTCTCGCTTTTTCTGTCTCTCTGTCTCTCTCTGTCTGTCTGGCAAGCGCACGTGCCCTATGGCAAAAACCTCTTCAAAAAAAAAAAAAAGACTAAGTATGAAAAAATATATATTAGTTTCATCTCAATATCTTATATATTGATGACATAGAAGTGGTTTCTTTTTACTTTTTTCAAATGTGGCTACTAATTTTCTATTACATCTATGGCTCTCAGTATATTTCTGACATAAACTTTAAATTAAAAATAGGATTAAAGACCCAGGTCCCAATTCTGAAAATACTCTTAAACATGTTTTTTCTTGCTGTTGCTTTTTAAGTTATGTGTTTCTAAACTAAATCAGTAAGTCAATGTAATTTTATATATCTTATATAGCTACTATATAATTAATTTTTATTATTCAGATGTAATAGTAGCTTTTTAATATAGTCCCATGGTTTCAGTGAATAAGGAAGAAGTATAGATATTTTCTCTGGTGCTCCATTCAAGAGTTAAATACATTTTTTCTCTTTATATTTGAGAGAAAATACTGTTCCAAGTTTCAGTACTTACATATACTCCACCTAAAAGTCTCATTATAGCATAAAAAGTATATAGAAATAGTGTCACATCTAGAATTTTTCCTAAGGAATGTTTGCATTTGGGGGTAGGAAGTTACTGTGTTTGAATTTTAGTAAGACTTTCAACTGTGTACAGAGGGATAATAAGGTAAATGTCAAGCTTTTGGCACAGTGCCTTAGCATAGATAGTCCTTCATAAACCTAATAAACCAGGTGTTTCTTTTATTTTATCCTGTAATCCTCATTCTCACAAAAACCTTCTAAGACAGGCACTGTTATTTCAGGGGCAGATTCACACGGGATTGGCATGCATAGGTTGTGTGGTATTTTGTTGTCACTGTTTGTACGTGAATGAGTATATTCCTCAGTGCTACCCAAATCGCTTGTCTGTCTACTTTTGAACAAGGTTGGAAATGACCAAATAATGATAATATGGAAGCAAAGTGCAGTGACACTTGGGAATTCCTTCAACATGCTATGTTAGTTATATATTGGGATCACAAAAACATTTATTACTTGATAAACATAGGGAAAAACTTAATATATACTTTATTTTTTGAAAATTTACCTCTCAAATCTTATAAAACATATTAGCATATTGCTATGATTCTTTGGTTTTAAAGTTTTTTTAAAGTTTACTTGAGGTTATTAATATGCTATCTTCACAAGGCAGTGTATATTTTCTAATCTAATACTGTTTGTTTTACCCAAAACCCTGTCATATGGGTCACTCAGAGGGATTAGTCCCATCCTTTGCATATCTTATCCAGGTCTAGCATCTCACTTTGTAAAATGGATATACTTTTTTCTTTTTGAGAGGTTTTCACTATAGGGTGTGTGCGCTCGTCAGACAGAGAGAGAGACAGAAAGTGAGAAATCACCTCCCAGGGGGGATAGCCATGCTGCAGTCCCTTCTCCTCCATTCTCCTCTGGGCATCTTGGGCACACACGGGCCGGCGTGAGTTTTAAGCCACCGGGTCTAGGACGCGAACTGTGGTCGATTACGTGGGAGTCCAGCGACATAGCCATTATGCTAACTTCTGGTCCCTAAAATGGAGATACTTTTCATCTCTTGTTTTGCTTCAACCAATAAAGGGGCAGGTAAAAAAAAAAATACCCTCTTTAATATCTTCTTACACTTTTGTTTTATTTCTGTGATTTTAACCACATTCCTAAGCAAATGTTCAACGGTTCTTATAGATAAATTTGTTCAAACAGTCCACTTACAGGAATAAAAGATCCCCAAAACACAACGCTTTAAGTTTCCCTTCTTTGGCTTTCCTAATGAGGTGAGCACACAGACAAGGAGAAGTTTCGCAACAGTCTATAGACTTTTTAGTTATGCATATTTAAAACACAAATTTGGGGATAGCAGTTGGCATGATGGTTAAGGCGCTGGACTCTCATAGGGCTGACTGTGGTCCCAGACCTGGAGGCTTGGAAATCACACCAGGCATGTGTGCATGTGTGATCAAAATGCTGGGAGGAAAATGGAAGAGAAGGGATTGCAGCATGACCATCCTCCCTGGGAGAAGATTTCTCACTTTATCTCCCACTGTCTCCCTGATGAACACACATGCCTTGTGGGGGGGAAAAAAATAAACATTAAAAACAAAACAAAAAACACAAGTTCAAAGACAAGAACTATGGTTTATCCTAAACTTTGAAATTCAAGTGTTTCACCTTTGTTGGTTCACAGGAAATGCACTAAATGCTAGATCCCCTAGAATGCCACCAAGTAAATTAAATAAAACAAAGCTAGGTTTATTGTGTCCCATTGTATGAGAAATCACCACCTCAGCACTCACAGTAGCATCTTGGCAGTGGGAAAGCAAAGAAGGGATATTTAAAGATGTGAAGATCTAGCTTAAAGGCAATTCTTTCAAGGAAGAGGGTACTAAGGCTGAGGTATAGTTAATAATAGAATAGTTTATCATTGGCAAGCTAGGAGATAATTTCTTAAGTTTTATGGAGTAAACAGTCATTTTATACTAAATAAGTCATCTTATTTCATTTTAACAGATTTTTAGGAAATTTTTAAAAAGAAAAACATAGTTATTTGTAGCTTTTACTTTGTGGAATAGTAGTTTCCCAGAATAGTAAAATCATGTTGATGATGACAGTGAAATAATAAAGGTACGATGTAAATAATAAATGGTACAGATAATTTGGTTCTTACAACTAATCTAATAATATGTATATAAATGTAGTAACTTTTGTTTTTAAAGGTTTCAGCTTTAATTCAGAAAATACTCATTGGTTCATTGACCCAGTAGCTAGAAAGTTTGATACTAAAGGTAGAGATTCCACACTGGAGGAGAATAGGGATTTTGTGTGTATGAGTGTGTGTGTGTGTTGTGTGTTTGTGCGTGTTTAGAAATGCTACATAAGGTGTTTAGAAAGTGGACCTCACTGAGATGACATTTGAACAACTTGAAGGAAGTAAAGTCGTAAAAACCCCTCCTATAGGTCTCTGGCTAGAGTTGACTTCAGGCTTGGTTATGTGACTTACATTAGTCAATGAGGTATAAGCAGAGATTTTGGTATTGTTTTTGCAACAAAACTGATTCAGTCAACATATTGGGAGAGGTTTGCAGGCAGTTGAAATTGGCAGTGTGAAGATTCTAGAGTAGCAACAAACTAGAATATTGGAACAACATCAAGGGCCAGTGAATCTGAGCCAAAGTCAGTGAGGAGGGACGTAAGTGAGGAGGGACGTAAGAGAAGTGAGGAAATCTAAAAGCTATTGAGAATCAATTCTTCCCATTCAGTCAGGTTCTTGGGCTTCCTTTAATTGTTTGTTAATCTCTATGATTTTTAAAGTCCTATGGTGAAACATGACCGTATTTTAAGTAACGGTTCATAAACACCCATTTTAATGCTCATAACTCAAGTTCTTTTTAATTCTCTCATTGTTATTTTACCTATTTATTGTCAGTTTTCCAATTCTAATTTGACCTACATATTGCAGACTTAATGCTTTTTGAAATATATATATATATATATATATATTTCAAATACACACACACACACACACACACACACACACACACATATATAAAGCACTATCTTCTCACTATTTTATGTCAAACAGAATATATACCACTCAATAAAGCATTTGCCCACCAAAGAATAAGTATTAAAGTAGTACCATTTCAGTTTTTAGGAAAGTCTTGAACATTATATCCAAAATTGATTAAAAAAAATAAAATGTCAATTCTCTAATGGCAAATATTAGCAAGTACTTAGCATCTTATCCAAATTGAAAACTTATAGTGTTATCTTGATTATGAGGTCCTAAATATTTAACAAAGACACATATGCAAACACACAATTTTAGTTCTTATGGATTCTATAGCAAAATAAAAATAACCTAATTACAGAGTTACAACATGAAGTGTTTTTCCTTTCATATTTATTACTTGTTAGAGAAAAGACCTTGATCAAACTGAAAACTTCAGCTCATGATTTTCTGTATTTTATATTTGGATAAGAAATAAACAACTTAGTCATATTGCTAAAAATCAGCTAGAAAGAAGTGGAGGTCTGAAGTTAGTTCTTTTGTGTTTTGTGTGTTATTTTGCCACAGGACGTGTACACTCACCAGAGAGAGGGGAAGTAATGCACCCCCCAATGGGCATGTCATGCTACAGTTCCTTCTCTATTTGTTTCTCCTTTCAGAATTCTGGGCATGCACACAAATTCGGTTTGCATTTTTATCAAGCCGCTGAGTCCAGGATCCAAATTATGTGGTTGACCATGTGGGATCCTGACGCCTTAACCACCAGATAACTGGCTGACCCAAGTTTTTTTGGTTTGTTTAAATATACAGAAATTTTTTTTTTTTTGAGAGGTTTTCACTACAGGGCGCATGCGCTCGCCAGACAGACAGAGAGAGACATAGAGACAGAAAGCGAGAAATCACCCCCCAGGGGGGGTGGTCATGCCTGCACTCCCTTCTCCTCCATTCTCCTCTCGGGATCTTGGGCACGCACGCACATGTGCCCGGCATGAGTTTTAAGCCACCGGGTCTGGGACACGAACCGCTGTCGACTACGTGGGAGTCCAGCGACATAGCCATTATGTTAACTGCTGGTTCCCCAGACAAATTATTTCTTAAACTTTGGTTCAAGAAAGCTTTACTGCTTATAGTAACAGGTATGCCTATTCAACATAGCATATCCATATGATAGGTACGGAATTAGTTTATAAAATAAATCCAATCTTTTTTTTTTGAGAGTTTTTTTTTTTGTTTTTTTTTTTTTTTTTTTTTTTTCGCTATAGGACACGTGCGCTCGCCCAAAAGACAGAGAGAGACAGACAGAGAGACAAAAGGCGAGAAATCACCCGCCAGGGGGGATGACCATGCCGCAATCCCTTCTCCTCCATTTTCCTTTGGGATACTGGGCACGCACGCACACGCGCCCAGCGTGAGTTTAAGCCACCGGGTCCGGGACTTGAATCGCAGTCTACTACAGGGGAGTCCAGCGATATAGCCATTACGCTAACTGGTGGTCCCAAAATAAATCCAATCTTGACGTAACAAATCGAGATGGTCCTTGGTGATTTATGGCTGATTGTCCCTGAACTGTGAGGTGCCATTCATTTTAAAATTTTTGAACAATAAAAGAATTATATTAGGCACTAACTTCTTGCCATTTTGAAGAAACAATTTTAGGAAGTTACTATCTTACTATATTTAATAATAATTATAATTTAAACATGATTAAGTATTTATCCCATAATATCATGGTACTTCAAGGAGTTTGTAGAAAAATTGAATTAAAGTATGAATCTATTTTGGTGCAAAAACTTTGAAACTGGTACCTATTTTTTTTCAAATATGCATTTCTTTTCTCTAATCATTTTGAACATCCACATTTGTTGAGTACCATTTGGTCTGTAGGCATTGTAAGAAATCTAAAATTTGACCCATGGCCCTATCTGGTGATCTTTTCAGAGATGTAAGGTATCTGGAAAGTGAGTGATAGAAGCTATGGACGCTGTGGTTGCTTTGTGGCAGTCATCACAGAGCTGTTTAACTTGGAACAGTAAGTGAAAGTGTGCAAACACTACACAGTGGTTAAGAGTGTGGGCTCTTGGGAACCAGCAGTTAGCGTAATGGCTATGTCGCTGGACTCCCACGTAGTTGAACGCGGTTCACGTCCTGGACCCAGTGGCTTAAAATTCACGCCGGGCACGTGTGTGTGCGTGCCCAAGATCCCGAGAGGAGAATGGAGGAGAAGGGATTGCGGCGTGACCATCCCCCCTGGGGGGTGATTTCTCGCTTTCTGTCTCTATGTCTCTCTCTGTCTGTCTGGTGAGCGCACGCACCCTATAGTGAAAAAATAAAATAAAAAATAAAAAAAATTAAAACCTCTCCAAAAAGAGTGTGGGCTCTGGAGCTAGACTGTCCCAGTTTGAAATTGTTCTGTTACTGTATGATCAATTACAATTTTTATGCCACAGTTTCTTCATCTGTCAAATAGTAATTAAAAACGTAATTACTTTTTAGAGTTGCCTTGATAGTAAAATGTGTTGATATAGACAAAACACTTAAAAATTACACAAGCCAGGGTAATCTTTCAATAAGTTAGTCGAAGTGAAGAGGAAAAGGCTCCCTCAGGAAAGATGGAGGACTTAGCAAGTTATGAAGAAGGATGTTGTGGAAAAGAATCTGGTTGAAGGAAGGTGTTGAATTTGGATTAAGGGACTAGGAGAGATAAAGTGACTCTATAATTCAAGTTTTTTCCCCTATTGATTATTTAGATGCTCACTGACTATCCCAGAGGAACTAAGCAGTTAATATTTTTCTAGACTCCAGGAATGACTCTGTGGACAAAGAAATTCTACAATATATTACACGTATTTCTTACATTTCTCTAGTCGATCAAGTATGACCTCTTCTGTTATGAGGAGATCTTTGAGGGAAGGGTAGATGTTATGTTAATCTATATCTCTTCCACCCTTGACATATAGTCCCTGTTGTATTATGTCTGGCTTTAAAATCAGTATGAGCAAAATCAACTGATGTTTATCCTTGATGTTCAAAGACATTTAGAGATAAGGTCTCACATAGTTGTGAGGTGAAATAAAAGGAGGGGGTGGATGAGGTGAGGCAATATCTATGATTGAGGAGGTCATTCATCTCTTGCCAGTGAGCAACCATCAATCAAGTTTCAGAAAGGAATATTATTCTTCACAGAATCTGTATTGGGTTAAACGTTGCTACATATAACAAATAATAGATATATCAAAACTGATGTCGCAGGGACCAGCAGTTAGCATAATGGCTAAGTTGCTGGACTTCCTTGTAGTCGACCACGGTTTGAGTCCCAGACCCAGTGGCTTAAAACTCACACCAGGTACGTGTGCGTGTGTGCCCAAGATCCCAAGAGGAGAATGGAGGAGAAGGGATTGCAGCGTGCCTGTACCCCCTTGGGGGTGATTTCTTGCTTTCTGTCTCTCTGTCTCTCTCTGACTGGTGAGCACACACACCCTATAGCAAAAACCTCAAAAAAACCCCTGGTGTCTCTCATTCTCCCTTTCACCCTGTGGAGAGCACAATGCCATAGGCACTATTGAACAAATAATAATATGTATTTTACATACTACCTCTTGATGATCTAGAAATCTTAATTTGCTTCAGGGTGGTCCCCAAATTCTTTCACGTTGCTGCACCTATATTTTTTTGAAAAGATGCCCACCGTATTAGTGACTATGGATATGACTCTGTAACCCCAACCACTAAAGTGGTGAAATCATATTCATTGTAAATATAGCTGTGATGATTTGCACATTTTCTCTAAAGCAGAACTCTTGAGGTTGACAGAAAATCATCCAAGCTATTAAATTAAGCTGATGAGTTGAGGATATTTAGATTTAATAGCATAAATAATGCCCTTTCCTTTTTCTCTAAATCCTAAGCAAAATTTGAAAGAAACTCTAAAGCATAGATTTGATAAACAAAAAAAACACCTTTTTTTTTTTTTTTGCCACCCTTGAATTGTTTTTGTTTTGATATAGGATGTTTTAAAATTTCATTTATTGGGGCCAGCAGGTGGCATGGTGGTTAAGGCACATGGGTGACAGCAGTTCAAGTCTTGGACCCAGTGGCTCAACAGTTATGCTGGGTAGGTGTGCCTAATGCCCAAAATCCTGAAAGGAGAATTAAGGAGAAGGAATTATGTTGTGGCTATCCCCCAGGGGGTGATTTCTCACTTTCTCACTTTCTCTCTCTCTCTCTCTCTCTCTCTCCAGTTAGTGACGACACCCTATGGCAA
>NW_006159908.1:280337-290270 GCF_000334495.1 Tupaia belangeri chinensis | reverse complement strand
CAGCCCCTCTTTTTCTCTCTTCACACTGCCCTTTGTCTTTCTCAGAGACATTCCCTACATCTGCTTTCCTGGGTTTCTTTTTTTTTTTTTTTTGGAGAGGTTTTCTCTATAGGGCGCGTGCGCTCACCAGATAGACAGAGACATAGAGACAGAAAGCGAGAAATCACCCCCCAGGGCGGATGGTCACGCCGCAATCCCTTCTCCATTCTCCTCTCGGGATCTTGGGCACGCACGCACACGCACCCGGCGTGAGATTTAAGCCACCGGGTCCGAGAAGCGAACCGTGGTCGACTACGTGGGAGTCTAGCGACATAGCCATTACGCTAACTGCTGGTTCCCAAAGCTGGGTTTCTTAAAGTAACAATTCATAGGAACAATTTCACATATCAACCCATCATGAAAGGAAAATAAAATGTCATGAAAACTGTTTGTGTTAGAAGTGGTCATTTGCAGCCCTGAGATGCATCTGAATTAACTTCCCTGAGAGTGGTATAAATGGGATGCATCAGTTATATTTCTGTCTTTGGATGGAAGCTATCAATTCAAATGATTCTTTCTAGTTCTGAATTTATATACCCATTCAATATTCTGCTATTGTATATTGAGCTTCCTAAATAAGAAGTTATGCTGCATTTTATTGGGTTGTCGGAAATGTCATGATGTATTTTTTCCTGTTTTTCTATACAAAAACGCATCATGAATTTAAACCCAATAGTTTAAATTCTCATTCCATCCTGCCTGTATGGGGGTGGTTTAGACCTTTCAACTTTGAGGAAATGATGCTTTTTTCCATTAATGTCATGTTGCTAATCCCACTCTGCTGGGAAATGTCCAGATCCTTTATTTTAATATAGGAATTTGGACAAACCTCATACAATAACTTAATGCAGTTAAAGATTTTTAGGTGATATCATAATTGTCTAAAATGATAACCTTTGTAGTTGGCATGAGAATATGGATTCCTGTTTCTGTAATCCAGCTTCTTAATAAGTCACCTTGAGCAGTGAGTTAGTAGACTTTAATGTTCTTTAATTTCCACGTCTTGTTCCCTGGTAGATCCAGAGTTTCTGACTATTATCTTGACTTACTCTTGTACTATATTCTCATTTTTTTTAATTTATCTTTTTCTTATTGTAAAAAGAGCTAATTTTTTTACTTCTGCATCATTGTATGAAACACCATCACATATTTTTACATTTATTTACATAGCTGTTTCATATTTTTCAAATTGAATAGAAGCTAGATTTGTATTATGCTCATTGACGCAGTTGTACTTGTAGTACCTTCCATTTCGTGCAGCCGTAGATCCCGTTCACAGGCTCATGACTGCTTCTAGCAGTCAACTGCCCAGCCAGTCAGTGGAAGTTTTACTGTTCAATTGTTCATTGCTTTGGGATTTTTTTTTTTTTAAGGTTAGAATAATCCCACTCAAAATTCTAAGAAGTAAAGTAAATAAACCATAACAAAAGAATGTAAAAATATAGATCAGAGAAACTTAGAACAGGAATAATTTGAGAACTAGTGAAGTGTATTGGAATGCATTTGTGTATAGTTTCTGCAAGGCTCAGGGATATGAGTACTAGTATGCTAGCTAAACAATCTGTGGATTTTTTTTTAAGAGGTTTTTGCCTTAGGGCATGTGCGCTCACAGCAGAAAGACAGACACAGTGGGAGGGAAAGTGAGAAATCACCTCCCCACGGAGGATAGCCATGCTGCAGTCCACTCTCCAGGCTCCTCATAGGATCTTGGGCACACACACAAACGTACCTGGTGTGACCCCTGGGTCGGGTACTTGAACCATGGCCGACTATGTGGGAATCCAGTTACATAACCACTACATCATCTGCTGGCCCCGACAACCCTTGTTCTTATGCCTGACTCTCCCATGAACTGCTATAGAATATTGAGTAAATCATGGAATCCCCTTGCCTTTAGTTCTTCATCTGTAAAGTGAGGAAGCTGAACTATGTGCTCTCTACTATCCTTTCAAGCTCCATTGTATTTACTGAATGCTTTAGGTTATAGAGAGTCCAGACACACTAAATATTAAAACACTTGTCAATACACATGTGACCATTAAAGTAAGAACTGGATTGATGGAAATGAGTCCTAGGCAAAGATTTAGAGAAATTTAAGATGAGATTAAGGTGATTTTTTTTTTTTTGCACTACAATGGGCAAAGCATAAAGCTGTATTCTTATACTTTATATCAAATTAAAGTCCACTTAAACTAAAGTTTTAAACATAAAATGAGAAGAGGAGAGAAGAAAAGGGAATAATGACAATAAAACTTTTGAAAAATAGTTCAGTAAGATGACCTTTGTAAGTATCTCAATAAATTCAGAGACTATAAAGGAAAACATGGTTACATGTGTATTTTATATACAAATTAAATCCTCTGTGCAGTTGGAAATGCCACAAACACGTCAGAAAACAACACCATGGACAAGATATGTGTTAAGATGTGATACATATTTTTTTTAATAAAAAGATATCCTAATAACAAGAGATGAACTACCCAAGAAAAGAGTGGTTAAAGGACATGGACAGTTCACAAAAGAGCAAAGTAGAAACATTTGACAGTTTTCTCAGTCTTAATCATATAGAGTAATATTAAAATACCACTTTTATTGGTAACACTGGGAAAAAATAAAATGTTTAGTAGAACTCAGTTTTGGAAAAGAAACGTATTAACATATAGTGTTAATGGCAGACTTTGGGTGAGGAATTTAGCAATAGCTAGACTATATGTGTAAATGATTTGGGATTCTTAAATTAATATTTTATTTACTTTTTTTTTTTTTGGAGAGATTTTCACTATAGGGCGCGTGCGCTTGCCAGACAGACTTAGAGAGAGACATAGAGACAGAAAGTGAGAAATCACCCCCCAGGGGGGATGGTCACGCCACAGTCCCTTCTCCTCCATTCTCATCTCGGGATCTTGGGCACGCACGCACACGTGCCGGTGTGAGTTGTAAGCCACCGGGTCCAGGAGGCGAACCGCGGTCGACTACGTGGGAGTCCAGTGACATAGTCATTACGCTAACTGCTGGTTCCCAATATTTTATTTACTTTTACAACTTATAGAGTAAGTTTGAAACACACATGAAGAATTGTTTATAGTGTTTGTCTCTGGGAAAGAAAGGGAGGTAAAGAGGGCTTTTAAATCATTTACTCTATATAATTTTCTATTTCTATCTTAAAATTTTTACCCTGATTGGATAAATATTAACAGTTTTAAATTGTTTTGAAATTTAACAGTAAATAACAATGTCCTAAAGTACCTTTTTTAAGGAGTTGTAGAAAGAATGATAATGTTAAAATATATTTTAAAAGCATTGCAGTTTATCTTCTGTCCTAACTTGAAAATAGTAGCTAAAGGCATTTAATATAGTCTTTTGGAAAACAATACAAATTCATGTAACAAAAATGTCAGTTTCTGGAGTTTGTGCAAATGATATACTTCACTTAACGTTCCTAATACTCTAAAGAATCCCTCTGTATAAGAGAAAATGAAAATTAATAACCTATATTTTATCATGCAGAATTTAGTGGTTTGATTTTCTGAATTTCTTCACATTCAAAATGTTTTTGGCTATATTGATTATTTTAATAGTGGCATGACAAACAGTATCATATATTCAAATCCTGAGCTCTTCATTCAGAAGGTTGATTTCCTATAAATATGCTTTACCAAGTCACAGTAACTGTAACTGCCACAGTACCTGTAACTGTATTTTTGGTTTGGTTTGGTTGTTGCTTGGTCATTGAAAATCCTCCAGTTTACAAACCTCTTAAGAGACTGTAGGGGCCAGTTGGTGGTGTGGTGGTTAAGGTGCTAGATTCCCACATGGCCGATGATGGTTCGAGTCTTGGGCCCGGCAGCTTAAAAATCACACCAGGTGCATGTGCACACATTCCCAAAAATCCCAGGAGGAGAACGGAGGAGAAGGGATTGTGGCATAGCCATCCTCTCAGGGGTGATTTCTCACTTTCAGTCTCTCTGTCTCTCTCTGGAAAGCACATATGTCCTATGACAAAACCTTTTTTATAAAAAAAAAAAGTAAAACTTTGTTTCATAGTATCAAATAGTCAAAATGATATGTTTTTATGATGAGATTTTCTTTCAATAAAGGAAAATATGGGGGCAGCAGATGGTATAGCAGTTATGTCTCTGGACTCCCATATGGCTGATTGTGGTGTGAGTCTGGGATCAGTGGCTGAAAACTCATGTTAAGAGTGTGTGCATGAATGCCCCAGATCCCAGGAGGAGAACGGATTGTGATGTGGCCATCCCCCTTGGGGGGGGGGAGTAATTTCTCATTTTCCCTCTCACTGTTTGTGTATGTGTGTGTGTTTTGCTCTCTCTGGCGAGTGCACATGCCCTAAGGTAAAAACATCTATTAAAAATAAAAAGAGGAAAACATTTTCAAGGTTAACAGTGACCTCCTGGTCAGAAAAAGCATGAGACAGACAGGCTCATTGCTTGCATTTTTACTTCTATTTCTTCTACCTATGGCTGACTAAGGGCAATAGAGTGTGTATACACATAATATAGCCTGAAGAACTATGACAAATATAAAGGAAAAAAAATCCCTGTCTCTTTCGCATGTGTTTTAGGAACCATAGATTCAGGAAATAAATTAGGAAAATTAAAATGCTAACTATTAGCTGATTCTTTTTTGTTATCTAACTTAAAATGTATTTCTGGGGGACCAAATGGTGGTGTAATTGATAGAACATGACATTCTCTGAGGCTGATCCATATAGGAAGGTTTGGGTTTGTATCTGGAGACCTCCTTGAATGTCCTGGGTATGTGTGCCTGTGATCTGGGGTTGGCTGAACTTAGAGGTGAATCACAGCATCAAAATCCTGTAAGGCAGTGTTGCCTCTCCCTCTCTCTCTCTCATAGAAGAAATGAATAAATAAACTTAAAAAAAAGTTTATCTTTTTGGGCGGAGCATTCATAATTTGAGGGAGGCAATATTTCTTTTTTGTATTTTTTAAATATATCGAATCACTGAATATCATTACAGCTTGCAAAATGAAATTTCCCAGCATGAATATACTGCATGTTAGTCCAGTTAATACTATCATAAATGTTATCATCAACAGATAATTTTTCATTTTTGTGTCCCTTAAATGTTTTGCTTCTGGGACCAGCAGACAGCATAATGGTTATGTCACTGGACTCCCACATAGTCAAACATGGTTCAAGTTCCAGACGCTGTGGCTTAAAACTCATGCCTGGTGCATGCATATTTGTGCCCAAAATCTTGTGAGGAGAATGGAGGAAAAGAGATTGTGGTGTGGCCACCACCTCCATCCCCGGAGGGTGATTTCTTGCTATCTGCCTCTCTGTTTCTCTCGCCAGTGCAAAAGTTTCTCTCAAAAAAAAAAGTCTTGCTTCTTTTTTCTCCTCTTGATTCCCTTCCTCTCAGTCTCTAACATATATATTTAGGAAATCACAAAAAATTTTAGAAGATACTGTTTTAAATTATGTACCTTAAAGTCATAGGTAAAGAAAATAAAGGTAAAATGCTTCAAAACCAGCAGCAGTAAGTCAAAAACCATTTACCACTCATCCCCCAAATAGCCCAAAATTGGATGAATGGAAATCCTTTTTCGCAGATATAAAATGACTCTCTAGCACTCTAGACATTTTAATCTCAGTTTCCCTGAAAACTATTTCTTTAACCCATGTACTCCCGAATTTGTTCTCTGTGATTTCACCATCAGTCCGTTTTTCTCAGGTTTGACTCTTCATACTTGGCCCTTAAGATACAGTCATACTCTCCTATCTCTGCTGCTTCCAGCTATGCTGCTTTAAAAAACATCTATAAGACAGCTGGTTGAGATCAGATATTAACATTTTAAAAAGTTAAAACTTGGGCTTAAGCAGTCTTCACTTTAGAAAGGCCCATTGAGAATCTGAGTACCTTTAAGGTAAAATGGTTTCTTCCTTCTCACGTTTAGAGCATTCCTCCACTGGGAAAGTGCATGTGTCTGTGTACGTGTGTGAGCTGACCTTGGGTGGGACTTCTCAGAATGCTCTAATATTTTATTATTTTTGTACTGGTCTTCTTAAATAAAATTTAGTCAAGGTGTATGTTTATTTATTAGAGTTGTGCTTCAGGGGACATGATGCAGACTGGGAAGCAGTTATGAATATCTAGAACATAGTGTAAAATATTCTTATTAATCCTAAAAGAAACATTTTTTTGAAGTGAAGGTACTAAAAGATGAAAATAATTAGAACTTAATGCAACTGCAGTGCTATATCCTCTTAATTTCCAAAGGAAAGAAAGAGTAGGCATATTAACTACAAAAAGAGGACAATTCAACAAAACTGAAACCATGACTAATGTATGGATAATAAAAATAAAGACTAAAGCGCTAGATTAGACTAATTTATTCTTACTCTCATATTCATGTACCATAAAAATGTGCTTATACTACTAAAAGCATTTATCCACAGATAAAGCAATTAGTAGTAGAAACCCTAAAGTAGTATTTACAGTTACATTAGTTAAAATAATTATAGTAATTATTCTAGGAGCTGAAAATGAGGTGATGTTTACTATTCTCACTAATACATTAAATAGGTTATTCCTGAAAACAACCAAAGAAGTATGATTTCAGAGAAATTACAAATTTATTCTTTTTAATTAATTTATTTAATTTTATTTATTATTATTTTTAAACATTTGCTATTGGGAAAATGCACTCACCAGAGAGAGAAAGAGAGAGAGCAAGAGAGAGAGAAAATGAGGAAGCTGTCTTCCAGGTTTGGGATTCAAACTGTAGTTGGCCCTTTGGAAGTCCAGTGCCTTAACCACCACACCAGCTACTGGCCCTAAAATTACAATTCCTTTGTTGTATTTAATTGATGAATTAAAATTATGTATTCATGATAGACAACATGATGTTTTGATATATGTTTTCATTGCAGAATTGCTAAATCAAGATAACATACCTATTCCCTCGCATACTTACCTTTTTTTGTTGTTTTGAGATCACTTAAAATCTATCCTCTTAGTACTTTTTTCCTCTTGTTCCAGATAGAGCACATGTGCATGTAGGTAAGAGTGAGAAAAAGTGAGAGGAGCACCCTCTGTGGAGTCTGGTCATGCCATGATCCCCCTTCTCTAATACTCTAGACCATCGGGTTTCGGGCACGCGCATATGAACATATGTCCCAAAAGTGGGCTGGGGATTGGAACCATGTTCCCTTGTAGAATCCAGATTCTCTTGAGAAGTTCATCACTCCCATGCCACAAACCCAGCCCCTCAACAATTTTTAATTGTGCTATACAAGGTGTCTTCAAAATGTTCATGAAAAATGCACATTATGAAAATATGTACATAGATTTCAAAATTTTTTGTATTAAAATAAATTTATACTTTAACTCCATTTTTCCACAAACCTTTTGAAGTCCTTTCACATATTGTTACTAATCACAGTCACCAAGATGTATACTAGAACTCTTAAACTTACTCCTTAACTAACTGAAAATTTGTATACTTTCACTAGCAGAATATAATTTTCAGGATCATATCTAATAAGACTTTATAAAAAGTAAGTAATTTCAAATTGTTTAAAGAGTGATGAATCCTGATTCTATTGGGCAGTTTGTTGTGTTTTGTTTTGTTTTGTTTTTAATAGCAATGTTCTTAGATGCTATTAGAACAAGAAATTTCCTCTCCTGTTCCCTCTATCCTTGTACTTACACAACACTTACTTTGGAATAGCAATTAAAGGACAAGCAATGAAGTCATCAATAACTAAGCATAATTCTCCAAAATAAAAAAAACAAACTAAAGGAATTCCAAGTTATGAAGATTGATATGACTTTTTTGTAATTTTTCCAAAATCAAAAATATATTTTTATAATTCCAAGTGTACTAGACAGCCTGTTAATTTACTTTTACTTAAAAAAAAAAGATATTTGCTCAGGGTTTCATATGCTGGCTGGAAAGAGTCAGAGAGAGGGAGGGAAACTGAGAAAGTACTGCCCATGGGAAATAACCACAATGAAGTCCCATCTCTCCATGTCTCCTTTCAGAATTTTGGACACAGACACACACACACACACACACACACACACACACATACACACACGAGCCTGGTTTGTTTTACAATGACCCTGACCACAGGGTCAGGTACTTGAACCATGTAGTCAGCCATTTGGGATCCAGCTGCCTTCACCACCACTGAGTCACCCTAAAGTTGACAGTGGAACCAAATCTGCAATCTTCCATATAGATCCAGCCTCACCTGAGTAGTGTATAACCAGGGAACTGGCTGTAGTTTGCTTTTTTAAAGGGGCCATAAGGGAATACCAAATGGTACCGGTAAAATATGCCAGGCCATTATTGGCTCACTAGGCTACTCTAGTCTGTGAGTACATAAATGAGAAGAGATACAGCAAATTCACTGAGAGTTCTGAAGATAATAGACATGAATAAAGATTGAAAAAGAGTTGTGAGGAAAAAGTCAGAGAATGCAATTATAGAAGAAAAAGCACAAGGCAATTTAATGATAATGCTCTTCCTAATCTTTCTTGAAATGATAAATTGGAAGGGATCAAAAATGATAATTTAACATATTTAAATCAAAGAAAAGAGACAAAGACAGCAGGAAAAGAACATTCTGGAGCGCGTCTCAAGGACTAAAGCACCTAGTAGTGTGTGCTTGTGTGAAATTTTGTTTATATAGGTAAGGTCACCTGTATGAACTATTTTTTTCACTCATAATATATCTCTTTCTAGAAGAATTAAAATTAGTTAATATGATGGCCCATCATAGTAATGCATGCTGCTAAGATACTGCACTCCATAGATAGGTAGGGACCACATGGGAGGCCCAGGTTCAATTCCTTACCTACCCTAAAAGCCTGGCAAGTTGATGTATCACTGTAATCCCAGTGATGTGAGGAGCTGAGGTAGTAGGATTATGACACAGCAAGATTCTTCTTAGAAAAAAAAAAACAATCCTAAAACGAAAGGTAATAAATTATAGTAATAAAGAGCATGGGTTACGAGATCAGATATTCCTAGATTTGAATCCTAATTTCACCACTGGCTACCTGAATATCATTGGTCCTAATGCCTATCATCTTTACTGCACTCATATGCAAAATTGGCAGCATACCAAATTGTCATTGTGAGGACAAGTGAGTAGTGGATGTGTGGTGTTTGACATATAGGAAACACGGAATGGTGAGTGGTAGAAGTAGAATCCGATGGTATAACAGCCCATTGTACTCTGTTGTCTCATGGGTTTATAACATCCAAAAATGTGCTTATTAGACAACAGAAACTTTCAAGATAAGGCAGGTGAAATTTACAGTAGTATTTTTGTCCAATATTTGCCAAATTGCATACTCACCTACTTCATTAAGTACCTGCACATGGTTAAAATAAAAGGTATAAAATTTCTCAAAATAGATTTAGTGTCCAAAGTGTGTAATATGTCAGGGGAAGTGACACAAGGCCTGGACACTAGAGAGTACAGGAAAGGCCAACATCAAGACAACAGTAGACTGAAAGGAAGGAAAGAAGAAAGCAAAGAACAAGGGGACAAAGGGAAGAGAGAACAGTAGTTTATAGCTCATACACATCAGGATGACTTGAGTGAGTAGAACAATAATAGTGGTCAAAACTCAGGCAAACAGGGAACCAGCAGTTAGCGTAATGGCTATGTCGCTGGATTCCCATGTAGTCGACCGCGGTTCGTGTCCCGGACCTGGTGGCTTAAAACTCACGCTGGGCGCATGTGCGTGCGTGCCCAAGATCCCGAGAGGAGAATGGAGGAGAAGGGATCACGGCGTGACCATCCCCCCTGGGGGGTGATTTCTCGCTTTCTGTCTCTATGTCTCTGTCTGTCTGGCGAGTGCATGCGCCCTACAGTGAAAATCTCTCCAAAAAA
>NW_006159908.1:222972-280070 GCF_000334495.1 Tupaia belangeri chinensis | reverse complement strand
TTCTGGCGAGCGCATGCCCCCTACAGGGAAAACTCCCCCAAAAAAAAAAAAAAAAAAAAAAACTCAGGCAAACAGTTCTTAACCAGTAGATACAAAAGAAAGGCCAAGACAAACCACTGAAGCAAAAGCCCTTGGAGCAAATCCTGGAATGGAAGGAATGCATTGGCTCAGTCTCAGCAGCTTCATTTTGCTCTCATTCTGGTGGCAGAAAAGCTAAAGTGACCCAGGTTTGGACAGTTGCCACTGATGAAATGAAAGCCTGTTGCCTTGGTGGCATATGGGAAGGATGACACATCTGGCAAAAGCACATTCTTGATATAAAGTAGTAATGAGTTTCTCAGTCCATTGGGATCAGTTGCTTGTGGTTTTGATACATGAGATGTTGTTGTAGTGCTTTAATGTATTATTAATACCTCATTTTAACTTGTGGCTTGTAAATAGCGTCTTTGCAGTGACCACTTAAATAATGAAACTGGTCTTTATAAGTAATTTACTATAGAAATAAATTATTTCTGGCAGGAATTATCTTTGGTAATCACCCTGACATAGGAAGTTTCTTTATCAGTCAGTTTGCTAAATTATATCTGTTGTTTAATTATTACAAAGATAGTGTTATAACTAGACTTCCTTTTTCTGACAGATACAGAAAAACAATTGGTATTTGGCATTTTTTTTTTGCAATGCTCCTCATACTCAAAAGTAATTAAATGCAGGTTTTTGTCATTGATAATATAGTCCAAAGGAGACACTTATGTCAACAATAGTCTCTTGAATGCACTGTCACCTTATTAAAGGTGATCTGCTTTGTGGTCACATTTGAACATGAGATATTTTATTCAAATTTGTTTATAAGTTCAGCAATTATTTTTAATTAGTTATAATTCTACTCTCAAATTGATCATGAAATTAATATTCCCCACCTAAAGACCATTCAGCTGCTTCTATTTCTATAGTCCGGGCATGTGTACTTCTATCTTGCTTATAAGAATACATAGAATTTTGTTTTACTGAAATACTCATAAATTTGTTACATGAAATTATCTCAAGCAATAGTTGTGAAGCAGTGGTCCTTAAGCCAGGAACATCAATATTACCTGGGAACTTGTTAGGTGTGCAAATTTAGGGCCCAACCCAGCCCTTTGCAAGCATGGTCCAGTCATCTGTGTTTCATAAACTTTCCAGGCAAATTTAAGACAGGCTAAATTCAGGAACCACTGCTCTAGTGGATCAATTTGTTGCTTCATTTATGTGACTGATGTGATCAGTTCATTTACTTGATTAATATACATTTAATATAATTTATGTTGCTTGCTAGCTTCTATAAGGAATATATAGGGGATTACTTACAATGTTCACCTTCAGGAAGCATATAATCTGAGATAGTAACTCACAAATGCAAAGTTAAATACTATTGCCAGAGTCCAACATACTCCACAGTGCACTTTATGATGAATTACTGAATTAGAGAGACGGTAAAATGTCAATGAACCATTGAGGTAAAGTGTCGGACTCAAGAGCCAGAATTCCTTCAAATCTCAGCTCTGCCACTAATTAATATCTATCTCTGAGAATTATGGGTTAGGCAAACGGAATTAGAATAATGCTTGAAAAACGGCAAAGGCTATGTAAGTGTTAGGTACTACTTTAGTATCATAAACATTGAGTTCCATGGGAATTCAAATAATTTTGAGCAGAAGAAATTGATATGACTTACAGAAAATAAGTAACTCTATCTGAGCCTTGAAGTATGTGCTTATGTTGGTGAAAATGTAGCAAAAGGGAGGAATACTGATGGCATATGAGAACAAATGAGTCAAATTTTGCTTTTGATACAGATAGATATATAAGGTTGACTTCTCCACCCAGTTTATTTCAATCTACTGGTAAACCATTATTTGACCTGGTGGACTTCCAAGGTGCCCATGGGCCCCCATAGATTGCTGGAACAACCTCTGTGTTCTTGGGGAAATGACACACACAATCCCTTGATCATCACATCCTTGCCCTCCACATTTACATGTATATCACACGCATATCTATTATGAGTTTCAAAGCTTGTATAAATCAATAATAAATTGTCACTTAATAGAAGATGATATAAAGCCCCTGATTTTCATTCAATCTGTTTCCTTTCCACTTCCATCAACCACCACTTTCTCCCATGTGCCTTTTACTACAAACACACCAGACTCTTACTTTGTCTTCTGCTCCTTTGCAAGCCCTGTTCCCTCTGCCTACAAGGCAATTCCTTGTTAAACCCCATTTTCATCTGTGCTCATTCTTCAAGATCCCACTCTCTGTCATTCTTCTCTATAAGGCTTTCACCTTTTCTCTCTCTATCCAGAGAAGTATTGTACCTCAGATCATAGACCACCAGAAGCACATCTGTAAATGGACAGGTTGGACTTACTACTCCTTGCAGCAAGGGGTGACATTCACTATAGAAAACTGTGGGACACATTCATAAGAGTGTTTTCGAAAGAACCTCTTAAAGGATTTGAGTTTGGGGTGAAGATAAGAAAGGCAGGCATTTTCTCTAAATTAGGCATTGTTAGAAAGCACTAGAAGCCTAAGAATGGGTATCTCAATAAATCTTGCCTATGGGGAGGGCAGACTAGAATGAGGATAAAGCCATCGCTGGGGAAAAAGCAGAAGTTATCATTTAGTTGAGAGAAAAGGAAGTTTGTCATTTTTGTGGGTAGTCTGGGCTCAGACAAAATTATGAAGCACCCTTGTTTTATTTCACTTTAACATGATCTTAGGCTGAACTTGTCTGGGCTTGATATTCTGTGAGATTGTTTATGTTTAATAGGAGAATAACACAGCATGCCTGGGAGTTTCTGTCCGCTTCTGCATGTCAGGAGCTGGTTGTTTTTTGTTGTTTTCCTTTCCCAGAGCTTACACATTCTGTTCTTCCAAAACTGTTTGAATGCCTCTTTTATATCACTTACTAACATTGTATTTTAAGCAAGCCAGAGCATAGCATCTTACATTCAGTAAAGATCTGAAAAATGAATGAGAAGACAAGTTGTTGAAACCATCGATCAATGACTTGTGTGATAGGGCACCCTCCCTTCCATTCTTCATTTAAAAACCATTAATCACAAGACCGAGAAAATTTTTAAAAGTATCTATTTATAAGGAAAATGTTAGAGAACCATGGTGTTGGGTCTTAGGAAAACAGAAGATATGGAAAGTAAGTAAGGATGAACTTAGAACTTAATTACATGGTTATAATTTTGCCCAGTGCATTAGTTACTTTGGCTCATATTCTGTGGGGAAAAGAGTAATGACCAGTAGACTCACTACCCATTAATACTATTTTGCCAGTGTGAAGTACAAAAGCAACATGAAGAAAAACACAGAGTGCAAGTGCACAGACATCCTGTCTTTGTTAGGTGTGTATCTCCTCACTTAGGACATTATTTCCTGGTAACTGTTAACATGTCCTGAAACAGTCATTCATTTTTTTCCTTCTTGAGCCTATGCCAGGTGCTCACATTCTGTCATCAGTTCTACTTTCATGTATCAGACCTGCCATTTAAAAGTGTGTTCAGGCCTGGCCATGGTGGTGCAAGCAATGGGGCAGAGCTGCATAAGACTGGGCCACATGACAGGCCAGTTTGGATTCTGGACCTGTCTAGCAGGCTGAGTGCCCCCTTGAGGGTAGGGCTTATTCCAGAGTTCTCCAAAGCAGGTAAGTCCTCCCAAATAACATGTGAGAGAGATTCTGCGACTACTCACTAGCTAGTTTTAATGATGATAGATGTTTCATGTGTACTGATTGCAGTTCCTTAAAACTGCCAGTGGGGACCAGGTAATGGTGCAGTGATAATATAAAGAGACCCACGTAGGAAGGTCTCAGGTTCAGGTCCCAGGACCTCCTTGAGCACACATGGTATGTGCCTATGATTCTGGCTGGCTGAGGCTAGAGTTCAGTCATGGTGTGAGACCTGTTGGGGGAGCCTCCCTTCTTTTTTTCTCTGTCTTTTTCTCTCATGGAATAAACAAGACCACCAACAACCATCAGTGAACATTTGACCAGAACCATTTCAATGGAATTCTGAGTTGAAATAAAAGTTTTGGTGAAAGTTTTATCTAGAGGATATGATTTATTCTTCCTTTTAATTTTCTGGCATATATATGCTACCATGATATTAGTTTATGAACATGGCTTTGAGAGGAGAAGAAAACAAGAAAACACAGAGGGTCAAATCAAAAGATCCCAGGAAGGAAAGAACAATATATTGGAAGATTAAAAATAGGAATGTATGAGAAGTATGAATTCTGGTACTAAGAAAATTAGAGATTCAAGAGAATTATATATTTCCCAATGGCAATAAGATAGAACAGAAAAAATTATGGAAATATATAAAAGAAGAGTAGCAAAATAGCAAGAACATGAGGATAAACCCAAGAGGTGTGATAACAGATTTTTTAAGAGAAATGAAAGGAAACATAATAATCAGAAACAAACATTTTAAAATGAAAATTATGATGGCATGGCAGTAGAATTCAATGCTTTGGAGGCTGAGCCACATGGAGAGGTTTTGGGTTCTTATTCAAAGACCTGCCTGAGTATTCTGGGCATTTGCATGTTCACAATTTGGGGCTGACTGATGGATTGTGGCATTGAGACCCTATTGGGGGTGTGTTCTCTTTTCCTCTTTTTCTTTTTTGTGTCTCTCTTACTCAAGAAAGAAAGGAAGGAAAGAAGGAAGGAAATTTTAGTGTATTAAGCCATTATCCTTACTAGCTTAATAAAACCAAATGCTTAATTTGTAATCCTTTTTATAAAATACTAATAGAAATCCTATTTTGAATAAAACCTACCAGTTTAAATATACCTGGAAATGCATGCATTTTAATTTATTAATAAAATTATGCTGGTATTAGATATAAGGATTATGACAGAGATTTAGGTTTATAAACACATTTTCCTTTTCTGCATTCTTCAAAAGTCTATCCTAAGGAAATAATAAGAAATTCAATAGAATACATGTATACAGAGCTATTTTACATGATATAATTATGAAAAATTTAAAAATGCCAAAAGTCCAATAGCAGAGAAATCCTTAATACATTGTGACATATTCAAGGACAGCTTATCAATAAAGCAATCAAAAATCATGTTATACAAAATATTTAGTGTATTAAAATGCCCATGTTAAGTAAAGAAGGTAGGATATACTAATATAAAAAAATGGAGAGGCCTAACCATGAGTGTAGGTATGGCGGTGGGGAGTAGGCAGTGGGGAAGGAGAAAAGAAGAAAGCAAAGAGATTAAGATTAAAATGTTCATGGTGTATGGGTAATATTGGTAGTTTACAGATTCTTTTCCTACATATCTTTTTAAAGTTTTTAAAATTTACCAGTGGGTATATATACACTTGCAGAAGAGAGCATACACCCTCAGCTAGGTGTAGCCACTCCACAATCCTTTTTTCTCCATTTCTCCTTCCCTCAGGATTTGGGCATACATACATTTGCTTCTGGTTTGTTGTTTAAACTGCCACACCAGGATCTGAATTGCAATTGGTCATGTGGGACCTGGCTTTCTGTGCATGGCCCTTAACTGCGGCACTACAGGACTGGCCCATCTACATTTAAAAAATACATGATTGTGTTTGCGTGTGTAATTATGTGTGTGTTTGTGCGTATAAATGTTTTACCTTGAGCATATGTAAATTTTCTGATCAAAAAAATATTTTCAGTGTTTTAAGACCCATTTTCATGTATTATTATTATTACTGCAAAGTCCTTAATTCTGATCTACATTCTCATATTAAAGTAGTCTATTTGAGTTTTAAGTGCATTTCACACATGTAGTTAAAATGGTCATTGTTTGCTTAGTGTGATGGCAATACATTTTATGTATTGTAAATTTTATCCTCATAAAAATCAATGTTATTAAAATGTTCTTTGTCAAGTCAGACAAAGGAAAAGAGATCATAGAATTTTATTGCTGAATCAGATCTTAGAGTCCATTTATTTTGATACTTTTGTTTTACAGACTTAGGGTGTGAAATCCAAAGATACTAAATTTCTTTCCGAGGTTATCTGACTTTTTCAAAGAATCAAGACTGCTGGTCCGGTTGCATCACGTAGCACTACTTCTCTTCCCAAACCGTATGAGTATTTTATTGTGCTTGACTCATCTGTCATAAAACTGGCATTGCACACAATTGTCAAGTGGTAAAGATTGTTTTCAGTTCCAGTCCCTCACCCTGGCCATTGAGTGCTTTATTGTGATTTCCCTTTAGACTTTGACAGAGCCCCATTTTAATCTGTCTTCCCCCCACCTGACTATTGTCCAGGAAATAAACTAATCATCAATAGTTTATTATCCCATTAAAATGTTAATTCTCTCATATTATACTGTCTTAATAGTTACATTAGTATTTAAGATCATTGTTAATGGCAGAAGTTTCAAATAAAAGAATAAGAAAATTAATTTTTTAACAAGTGTATATGTGTGTGTGTGTGTGTGTGTGTATTCATTCTTAGAACTTTTTACAAAATAATTATTTATTTAATTTTATTTATTATTATTTTTAATTTGATGAGAGAGAGAGAGAAAGGGAAAGTGAGAAAGTAGGCTACCAGGTCCAGAACTCGAACCATAGTAGACCATGTGGGAGTCCATCACCTTAACTGCCATACCATCTGCAGGCCCCAAGAGATTTTTGCTCTAGGGCTCATGTGCTCACTGGACAAACAGAGAGAGACAGAGACAGAAAGTGAGAAATTCCTTCCCCCCCATGGGGGTGATGGCCATGCCACAGTCCCTTTTCCTTAATTTTCTTCTTGGGATTTTTGGCCACACATGCACATCTGCACAGCATGAGTTTTAAGCCCCTGGATCTGAGACTCAAACCACAGTCAACTACGTGGGAGTTGAGCAATGTAACCATTATAACATCTGCTGATCCCTATATGTGTATTTTTTTATTCATTCATTCTCAGTGACTTTCTACTTACAAAGCTATCCTTTTTCTAATACAGCCACTATATAATTTATATGGCCAAATGCAAGAAAACCCAGAGTCTTCTGCATAGACTTTGAAGATGAAACTGGACCTTTTCATTTCCTGAAGTATATGGAAGTGCATACATTCCATTCTTTTAACAACTGTCTAGTACCAACTATGTGTCTGACGTGGAAATACCACAGTGAGCGAAATAGAGAAAGTCCTGGCTTTAAGTACCAGGAGCACATTTGCTATTATCTATCTTAATATAACAAATTAAGTACCCATTTGCACACTTTATAGTTAGTAATTATTGGTGAGTGAAGGGTAACCTTTGTGTTCTTAAAATGGTACTCACAGTGCATAAGCATACTTGGTATGTGTTCTTATTTCCAAGATAAGATAATCTGAACAGTATCTTTCTTTCTTTCTTTTTTCTTTGTTATTTTTTTGTCTTTGCAAAGAAAACACAACTGTTGTACTTTTATCTGGCCACATTAACAGATTCCTGTTCATTTCAGTGGTGCCAATTCTTTTAAATATGCTATAGTTGCATCATAGAGAATGAAACAACATTTTGTCACAGGACCTAGAATATTAGAAAAGGAAAGATAGAAGAGGAGTGAGAAGCCAAAAGGAAAATTATTTTTCAGTCTGTAGAATCTTGAGTTAAAAAGAAAACAAACAGGGCCAACCCCATAGCACAGTGGTTAAGCCGTGCATGTAGGAAACCAGTCCCCACATGGCTGACTGCGATTCAAATCCAATAACGTGGTGGCTTGAATAACATGCCGTGTGTTTGTGCATGTGCATGCATGCTCCAGATCCTGATGGGATGGAGAAGTTGAAGAAAAGTATTGAGATGGAACCACAACCCGCATGGGGTACTTTCTCTCTTTCTCTGGCAAGCCCATGTGCCCTGTTGCAATTAAAAAAAAAAAAATTGTAAACAATTTGGTGTTTGTTTTTTCTATCAAAGGTAAAATGTGATAAAGATTTGTTTTCTAATTTACTTGTGATCTAGAATTTAGTAGTTCAAAGCTGTAGTTCAGATTAAGTGTACAATTAACTGTTTATTTTAAACAAAAATAAAAATAGACATATATATCAGAGAAAGAAGTGACATTGTATTATATTTATATCTTTCATCACTGGAACAAAAAGTGTTATGTACTAAAAAGGCCTATAAGGATTAATAGATGAAAGGGAATAAAGAATACATTATAACAAAAATTTTGAATGTTGCTAACTATAAAGCAAATTGCTTGCCTAGCCCTGCTTAGTGTGTGGTATAATTTATTGCCATAGAGTGTATGGCAGAATTAGATGTTTTCATTTTTATTGCAGCATTAAATGTCCCTGCCATGAAATGTATTGACAGTAGGACAACAAACTACATGGGGAGAAGTCGTATTACAGTGGGTCTATTATCCTTTATCCCCAAATGAGTCCTGCAGACTGACCACTTTGCATACATCCATTTTTTAGTTTATGACCAATTCAGCTTTTGTGAGGTTTTGTCCACAATGGCTTAGTGATGATAGACAGTAATGTACAGCTGCATGAAAGAGAACTCATACTATTTATTGCTAACATTTTTGGTAGTAGCCAGCTTGCTTTTGAACCCTGAAATTGGGTACTTAACCTACTGATTAAATATTGACCATTTAAGTGCAAAAATAAATGCTTCTTGAAATGTTTACTTCAGTAGAATTTTATTCTTTCACTGCTATGTTAGAGACTAAAAACATTCTCAATATTGGGTATGAGACTTAAAAAAAAACATTATGAAAGAATCAGCCACTGGTTGCTTATAAAGTAAATATTTGCTAATTATTTATTCTTTAATTAGGTTCCAAATCAGGATCATTGTATATGCTAAGTATGGCATAGAATGATATTCTTCAGTAGAATTTTATTCTTTCACTGCTATGTTAGAGACTAAAAACATTCTCAATATTGGGTATGAGACTTAAAAAAAAACATTATGAAAGAATCAGCCACTGGTTGCTTATAAAGTAAATATTTGCTAATTATTTATTCTTTAATTAGGTTCCAAATCAGGATCATTGTATATGCTAAGTATGGCATAGAATGATATTCAGTAACCTTTTCTGCTTATCAAGTAAATATTTGCTAATCATTTATTCTTTAATTAGATTCCAAGGCAGGATTATCATATATGCTAAGTATGGCATAGAATGATATTCAGTAACCTTTCAAAGGTATGTGATACTATATTTTAAAACTATGATGGAATTTCACTGTAATTCCATTAGATGGGATGGAAAAATCCTGTTTTAGGCTTTATTGATTGATTCTTTATCACAGAAATAGAAAAGGAGGAAGAGACAAAGAAAAAAATGGAAGTGAAGAGGAAAGGGAAGATAAAGGAAGGAAATTAAATGATTAGATAGCTAAACCTGTTTCTTTATGATGTTTATTTTTTTCATTCCAAAGCTTTAGATCTCTTAGTAATTTCATACTATTTTTTATGGGTCTTATAATTTATCAGCAATTAGTATAAATAGGGTGGGGTATATATTCTGGGAAATGGAATTTTATAATTGTTACAACTGTATGTGATGAGGGTTGGCGTAGCTAAACATTCTGTTTCAATAACTTTTGTAGCTCATGTCCCACCCACCACTCTATAAAAGAAGGATAATGATGCTGTGGTTGAAGATTGAAGCTATCATGATGTATGATCACTGTAAAATTTGTCTTCCTTCTTGTTTGTTCTGTAAATCCTGCTCTTTGACACAAATATATATTTTTATTCTTCATCTGAGAATGAATGTGAGGTATAGATATTAAACTCATAATCTTAGCCCAACATGAATTTCCATTTTTGTCCTAACTTTCCTTTTGATTAATAAACATCATTTCAGTGGCCTAATGCCTGAAAATGGAACCAGCTCTGAATCAGAATAACAACTCTCCTAGAATAAAAACAGAATGGAAAGCTCACCCCTCAGGTGACATTCTATACAAAGAGCAGCCAAGTGCCTCGAATTCTACTGGGATATAATCAGCTCATAATAACTGTTTTCCCAACAGCACTGCATCACAATCAGGCCATAAAATGTGTTTTTGTGTCTCAGGAAAGAAGATTGAGTAAGCAATTTGAAATATTACAAAACAGGCTCAGTTGAGCAGTTTAATTTGCATGGATTATCCTCAAACCCTAAATGTCTCATTGACCAATGAGCATTCTTGGTTGCCTTAGTCCAG
The DNA here is from genome assembly GCF_000334495.1 of Tupaia belangeri chinensis. NCBI lineage: Eukaryota > Metazoa > Chordata > Mammalia > Scandentia > Tupaiidae > Tupaia > Tupaia belangeri. The sequence continues at coordinate 269,865 of NW_006159908.1, read as the reverse complement.
AGAGCTTTATAATTTTATATGCACACATTTGCATAAATTGAGATTAAAAAGTTGCTCAAATGTAATAAAGGCAAAAGAACTATTAAAATGTTAACTGCTACAAATAATATATTTTTATATCTTTTAAGAGGTTTAATTCTACTGTATGTAGCATATATCTCAAAAATATTTTGCCAGCAAAAACTATGACAATTAAATTAGACTGGAGACACCCAATTATTCCATGTAAATGTTTTTATAAATTATAATTAAATTAGTGATAGTAACTTCATTGTACTATTTTTAATAGAAAAACAAACTTTATCCAATAATCAGGTGGACTTGTGTTTAACCAAGTACATTCTGTAATTTCCACACCTATTTCTAAACACAGCAAAGTTCTAAACTTAATTTTCATCCACATAATAAGCATTTGTTGGGGAACAGCAGTTAGCGTAATGGCTATGTCACTGAACTCCCATGTAGTCGACCATGGTTGGAGTCCTGGACCCGGTGACTTAAACTCATGCCAGGTGCGTGTGCGTGCATGCCCAAGATCCCAAGAGGAGAATAGTAGAGGAGAAGAGATTGTGGTGTGGCCATCACCCCTGGGGGGTGATTTCTCACTTTCTATCTCTCTGTCTCTCTCTGTATTTCTGGCAAGCGCACGTGCCCTATAGCAAAAACCTCTCCAAAAATATTAAAAAGTATTTGTTGAATTTTTATGTTACATTGAGTCCCTGGGGATGTAAAGTGAATAATACCTTGCATTTTTCCTTGAGAAGCTTATGGTGCAGTGTCAGGCACTGATATTGTATTAATTATGATGTCTCATAAGATAGAAAAGTCCAGAAGAGTAACCCTTAGCCCAGTGTGGATATTGAGGCATATTTGTTAATGGAGATTGATACTTAATGCTGAGGTCTAAAAGATGGGCAAGAGTTATCTAAAAATGTAGCAGATTATTAAAGAAGTAAGTAAAGAATTGGACAGAAGTGAAAAGAAGATATGTAATTTCTTAATGTCAGACTTATTAAGGTATAACTGACAGACAGTAAAATCCCTTCCTTTTAGTTGTTCAGTTCTTTGAAATTAAATAAATGCATATAGTCATACAACCCCACCCCCAATAAAAATATAGACCACTTCCTTCAGCTCCCAGAATACTTCCTTATGCCCCTTTGTAGTCAGTCCCCTCCCTTACCTCAGTCCCTGGTACCAGTGATATGTTTTCTGTCCCTGTCATTTTGCCATTTCCTGAATATCTGATACGTGAAGTAATACAAGGTGTTGTCTTTTTGTCTGTCTTCTCTCACTTAGCATAATGCATTTGAGAGTCATCATGTTATTACCCATGTCAGTAGTTCATTCTTTTCTGTTGCTGAGTGGTACAGTATTTCATTTTATGGATATACTCTGCTTATTTATTTATTCCCTGGATGGACTTTAGGGTTACTTTCAAGTTTTAGACATTATGAATATAATGTCTATAAATGTGTATGTACAGGTTTTCATGTGTATATATGTTGTTTTCATTTCTCTTGGGTAAATACTGGGTTGTCGGAAAAGTCATGACACATCCCAACAACCCGATATCTAGAGGTGGAATTGCTGAGTCATGTGGAATATTTTGATGTGCTGGGATGTGTGGGACAGTGTGAAACAGCGTGAGCTACTCACAGTTTGCTATAACTGTAGCACAAATGAGTTAGAGAAAGGCGGAACAAAAGGATGGGGAAGAACAGATTGCTCGATACTTCCTTAATCATGCTAAAAAAACTTTTGTTGTATTTCTGAAGCAATAGGAGGGTGTTTGATGCAGTGAAGTCATATGGTCATGTTTCCATTTCATGAGACATCAAGGTGTGGAATTGAACTGGTTCGAGAGGACCCTGGGATAGATGTGAGACTGGAAACAGGAATAATGACTAGAGATTCTGTTGTTAATACAGGATTCTGTAATGGTAGCTTTTCCTGGTAGTTTCCTATTAGAAAATTGTAAAGCATCTTCAAGACTTCCAATGTCACCATCCAAGAATAATGTATGATTACTCTTACCATGCTTACCATGAACATTTCCAGAAGAATTAAAAAGCCCACCTCCTAGGATCATGGTCTGAGCTATGTATAATAGATTTCACTGGAAAGAAAAGAGTTCACTTTGAAGAATTGAGCAGATGCTTTCTTAAGGCTGCCAAGCACTGGCACGGAAGCCCGACGTGCCTTCAATCGTACTGACAGTCCTATGAGATAAGTGCCTTTGTCATTTGCATTTGCCATAATGGAAAGAGTAGAGATTTGGAGTAGTGTGTACGAAGCCTATTACTTATTACTACAGTAATCAATTTAATACTGTCATAATAATATTGTTATGATAATCTATGATAAATTGCTTAAACTCTTTTAACTCAAATTCCTTCTCTTTAAGATGGAGATTATAGAATCTACTCACAGGAATATTAGGACAAGTGAAGAAACAATATTATTGGAATGTCCTTCAGTAATTTTTCCCTTGCTCAAGTTTCCTCACACCATTCTCTGGATGTACACAATGGAATTTTACTTGTTAAATTGAAAACTAAGTTGGAAAATTAAAAATCAAAGAAAAATTCAAGCATTCAAGCAAGTTTCAAAAATGAATTTACAGCAAGACTTTCTAAAACCTTTTTAAAATAATTATGTACTTAATTTTATTTAGCAAAACTTCCTAAAAACTTTTTAAAATAATTATGTACTTAATTTTATTTATTCATTCATTTATTAATTTGATCAGAGAAAGAGACACAGAGAGAGAGGGAAAATGAGAAAGCAAGCCACCAGGTCCAAGACTCGAACCATGGTTGGTGATGTGGGATTGTCTGGCACTTAATCACCATGCCACCTGCCGGCTCCATACAGCAAGACTTTTATAAAAATCTATTTTAAAAGCATCATAAATGAGAACTTTTATCTTTTTGTTTTTTGGAGAGGTTTTTGCTATAGGGCACGTGCGTTCACCAGACAGAGAGAGACAGAGAGATAGAAAGTGAGAAATCTCCCCCCAGGGAGGATGGCCATGCTGCAATCCCTTCTCCTCCATTCTCCTCTTGCAGGATCTTGGGCACGCACACACACGCGTCTGGCGTGAGTTTAAGCCGCCGGGTCCAGGACTCGAACCGCGGTCGACTATGTGGGAGTCCAGCGACATAGTCATTACACTAACTGCTGGTCACCGAGAGCTTTTATCTTGATTTTTCTTTTTCTTTTTTGGGGGTAGAGGTCTTTGCTATAGGGCATGTGCGCTCGCCAGAAAGACAGAGACAGAGAGACAGAAAGTGAGAAATCAAATCACCCCCCCACAAGGGAGCCGCAACCCCCTCTCTTCCATTCTCCTCTCTGGATCTTGGGCACACACACACATGTCCAGCTTGAGTTTAAGTCACTGGGCCCGGGACTCAGAGAGCTTTTATCTTGATTTTTCTTTTTCTTTTTTGGGGGGAGAGGTCTTTGCTATAGGGCATGTGCGCTCGCCAGAAAGACAGAGACAGAGAGACAGAAAGTGAGAAATCAAATCACTCCCCCCAAGGGAGCCGCAACCCCCTCTCTTCCATTCTCCTCTCTGGATCTTGGGCACACACACACATGTCCAGCTTGAGTTTAAGTCACTGGGCCCGGGACTCAAACTGTGTTCAACCACATGGGAGTCCAGTGACATGGCCATCACATCAACTGCTGGTGTTTTTAATGAGTATTAAATAAGATTGCAAAAGATAGGATCTTCAAAAAGTTCATGGAAAATGTGCATTATGAAAAAGTACATATAGATTAAAAGTTTTTTTTCTATACAAAATAAATTCATACTTTAATTTCCATGCACTTTTTGAAGTACTCTCCTATGAAACATGTTTAATACAGATATGTGTGCCTCTTTCTTTTTTTTTAATCTGTTTTAGGTTTTTGCAATCCATGTACAATACAGATATGTGTGCCTCTTTTTTTTTTTTAATCTGTTTTAGGTTTTTGCAATAGATCTCATACATTCACATTGGAGAAAGGCAGAGACAGAGAGGGGAAGTGAGATCCGCCCCCACCCTCAGGGTGAATGGCCATGCTGCAAACCCTTCTTCAGCCTCCACTTGGGATTTGGGCATTTGAACACACAAGCACCTGGCATGATTTTCAAGCTGCTGGGTCTGGGACTCAAACCATGGTCAGCCATGTGGGAGTCCTTAACCACTATGTCACCTACTGATCCTCATACATTCCTCTTTTTAATGTTTTTTTTTTCTTTCTAATGGAAAAATATATAATAAACTGTTTTCTATTATAATTAACAATAGGTCTGACACGTTTACCCCGGCAAATGAAATCTTTAGTAAAGACAAGTTTGGAATATTGGAAGGACTGCCACTTATTAGAGAGAATCACCTTGTTTTCTGCTTCTTCTAAGGCCTGACTGGGCCATTAAATAGATATTGAGGGAGACAGTTCAAGGAGAAAGATAAAAGAGGGCAAGTTGTTACTATTGTTTACTGAAAAAAACTGGTTTTTGTTATGGAGAATCTCTGTAACCATCTGTCAGGAATGATTTAAAATAAATTATTTCATTGGAAGAAGAGGCTAATATAAACTAATATAATCTCCTGTAATATAATCTATCATTCTTGTCCCTTCCAACTGTATGATTGTATAATGATACTTCTTTAGAATTCATAACTACTTTAACTTTGCTTCATTTGAAAACTATTTTGACATTTTAAGTATTTTATTGCTTTTATATTTCTTGATAAAGTCTAAATTTGAAATAATGTTGACACTTTGGCTACCAAAGTAATTTTTAGATGACTGAAGAGTTAATGTAACTCCCATTCATTTTTTAATACATAATTTACTTCATGTCATTATGTACTTTGCTGTTCAATCTGAGGTTAAATAAACAACTTTCCTATAGATAAGAACATAACTTAGTATGCATATTCCCAGGTGAACTACTTTAAAAGCATGACTGCATCTGTTTTGCATGTAGCACTTGATGGTTTTGATCATTCATTGGATCATATTACATCCTTAGAGCAGGTGAATTGTTTTAAATAGAATAGCTATCCTTATTCTCATTTGTAAAACTTTAGCATAAAAACTTTTTAATTTTGGACATCATAAATGTACTTGGTATAGAATCATTAGTGATTCATTTCTCACATACTGCCCAATTTATTTTCCTTTGAAGTCTTTATTATTTTATCTCTTATACATTCACTACTGATATCTTGATCCAGATCTTCACCATTTCAAGTCGTTAATAGAATCTAACTCTTGACTTGCCCATTGTGATCCATTCTAAAAGGGCTATAAAATGAACCTTCAGGAAAATTCCTATATAGGGACCAGAGGTGACATGGTGGTTAAGGTGCTGGACTCTCACATGGTTGACCATGGCCTCAAATCCTAGACCTGGCAGCTTGAAAATCACGCTGGGCAAGTGTAAGTGTATGTACCCTAAATTATTTTATTATTATTATTAAATAATTGTTTTATTTATTTATTTATTCATTTATTTTAATTTGACCAGAGAGAGACAGAGCAAGAGAAAGAGAGAGAAAAAGTGAGAAAGCAAGCCACCAGGTCTGGAACTTGCACCATGGTCACCCATGTGGGAGTCCAGCTCCCTTAACCACCACACCACCTGCTGTTCCTGTGCCCTAAATTCTGAGAGAATAGAGGAAAAGGGATTACAATGTGGCTATCCTCCCTGAGGGGTGATTTCTCACTTTCCCTCTCACTGTCTCTCTTTCTCTCTGGTGAGCACATGAACTCGATAGTAAAAACCTTTTAAAAAATCTATTATATAAACCACTGTGCATTATTTTCAATCATTTATCCTTATTCCTAAAGAAAAATAAATAAAAACAAAAACAATCTGATGAACCTATCATTTGAGCCTTCAACAGCATGATTTTGCTCACCTATACAACCTACTATCAGTACCAACCTTCAACTCCTTCCATGCCACCTGCACCCCTAGCAACTTGCTTTTGTCTTCATAGTCTACCTGTAAATTTGTGCCTGTGATGCAGAAAGCAGCTCAACTACCTTTTGCTCCATAAAACCTTCTTTACGAACACTTAGCCATATTGTTTTGATGTCCTGCAGTGTTTGTTGCCCACCTGTCAGAGAGACAACAGGAGAGCTATGCTTATAAAGGAACCGAGGAATGGACTGTGACTGACCCTCTTTTAAAGATTTAGCAAAGCACACACACACGTGCAGACACACACACACACACACACGCTCACAGAACTTGAATTTTTTAAATCCAGCTCAGTGTTTTTTCCTTTAATTGTCTTCATTGTTAACAAATCTTGAGACGGTGTGCTTTCTGCCCCAAATATAACCTTACTGATGTTATATAACCCGGTTTTATTTTGCACTCATTTAAATTTTATATTTGAATTTTATTTTATATTATCAATAGTTTCCTAGACTGTTCTTTGTGGTCATATTTGCCATGGCATTTGAATATATAGGCATGAAACCCAATGCATAATTTCCTAAGTTAATTTATTACAATAGGAGCGTGCCATAAAACTTGCTGTAGGTAAACTTTAGTCATGTCATCACCTTAACTCTCCAAGCCTGTATTACCATGGAACTTGGCATACAGCTGAAATCTACCTCACACCTTGCCTGTTTAAGGAAGTAACAGTCCTTAAAAGGGACAGAAGGACAAGTGTTTGAATCATTGTCCTTCTGGAAGTTGGAAATACGACATCAGACCTAAACATACAGTTTCCATTTGTCTTTTCTTTCAAAGCACATTCATAAGAAATTCTACAAGGAGGAAATGAAGGGTGACATGACTTCATTTATTCCTCACAGCATTTCTTTCTAATGGCATGTATTTAATCCTGCACATTAATGACACAGCATGAGAAGGAAGTAAACGAAGGCGTGAACTGTTCCGATATGTATGGTTAAGTTCGTATTTTGTGCCATGTGTGCACGTGTCTGTGTGGTCATAGATCTGGAGGCTTCATTTATGAAGAGTATATACTTTAATTAATATAAATATGAGTTTTGGGAGAATTAAGCTCCATGGGTTGCTATGTATCTTCTATTTAGAACCAGTATTTAAGTTTGAAATAATGTATTTTAACTAACTTGCTTAACCTCAAATGATTATAAAAATATTTTTCTTTATCTCTTGCATTGTTCTTGCTCCTCTCCCCTCTTTGGTTACTGGCTCTCTCCTCTTCTCCTAACATTGTAGTGAGTGGGTATTACATTTTAAAAATTGTTTATATAAAGAATCTATGATGAAGGCTGCAGTATGGGAGCAAGCAGATGGCATAATGGTTACATCACTGGACTCCCACATTGCGAAGTGCAGTTTAAGTCCCGGACCCAGAGGCTTGAAACCCATGCCGGGTGTGTGTGTGTGTGCATGCCCAAAGTCCCGAGAGGAGAACTTGGAGAAGAAGGGAGTGTGGTGTTGCCTTCCCCCCGGGGGCTATTTCTCTCTTTCTATCTCTCCGGTGAGCACACATACCCTATAGCAAAAATCTCTCTCTAAAAATATAAAAAAACAAAAAGAAGGCACGGAATGAAAATCTTTTCTTCTTCTTCTTCTTCTTCTTCTTCTTCTTCTTCTTCTTCTTTTTTACTTTACTCTATCAATATGGTCTTCGTTATCAAAAGGATTCATTGTAATCAATTATCAGTTCTACTCAATAAACTGTAAAAATGATGTAAGTGATTTAGTTCCTGCCTCAAGTGGTCCTTGATGTAAGATGACAGCAATGGCAGCACAAAATGTACAGCTGTGCATTGTCCACCACAAACCCCTCCTTGTCCCTTGTTCCCTGCTGTAAGCATGTCCCAGAGGTGGCTGTGTTAGTGAAACAACATAGCATGGGGGTTGGCAGATGACAGGTGCTTCATAAATGTCAGCCCTCTCTGGAGTAGGTGTAGAATGTGGACTAACAATTCATGTGTCTCGATCTCACAGAAGTTACTCAGCTACTCTAGGCTGAGATGTATGGGGAACAAGGGATAGAGGGTTAGAGGACAAGGGATAGAGGGAAGTCAACAGAAACAATTGAAGATACAGAAGAGGAACAATTTCTAATGTTATAAAATACAATAGGGTTAATATACTTAACAACAATTTACTGTTTAATTCAGAGTAACTAAAAAGAGGATTCTAAAGGTTCCCAACATATAATAATGACAAATAGCTGAGAAGATAAATCTACAAATTGCCCTGATTTGATCAATGCACATTGTATTCTTGAACTTTAAAGTCACATTGTACTTCACAGATATGTATAACTATTATGGCAACAGAAAAACAGTTCATATTTCCTATAAAGGTTAATGCATAGAAATGATTTCCTAACTTAAAAATAATAGTAGTTTTTTATATATATAGTTTTTTTTATAACTTTTTGCCTTAAGGCACATGTGCTCGCCATAGAGAGAGAGAGACACAGACAGTGAGAGAGAAAGTGAGAAATCACCTCCAAGGGGGATGGCTACACTGCAATCCATTCTCCTCCATTCTCCTCCTAGGATCTTGTGCACTACTTGCCCGTGCTCCCTGCATGAGTTTCAAGCCACCTGGTATGGGATTCAAACAACAGGCAGCCATGTGGGAATCCAGTAACATAACTGCTATGCCATCTGCTGACCCCACTGTCTATATTTTTAGTGCTTAAACCAATAAACATAAATTGGGAAAACAATTCACTTTTTTTCACTTCAGGCCATCATCACCCAGAACAAAAAAATCTACAATCATCCAAAATTACTAATTTTGGGGCCATACAATGGTATGGTGGTTGGGACAGCTGACTTCCTTTGATTGATGGCATGGTTCAAGTCCCAGACCTGGCTGCTTGAAACACATGCTGGGCACCTGTGTGCACCTGCCCAGAATCCTGAACAGAGGGAGGAATGGAGAAGAGAATATGGTGTGTAATCACCCCCCGATGGGGGATACTTTCTCATTTTCTCTCTCTCAATCTTTCTGTCAAGCACACCACCCCCCTCCCCCGGCAAAATTGCAAATGAAAAAGAAAGAAAAAAATTACTAGTTTTTATTAGAAGGCAATTAATAGCTAAGAGAACATGTAATGCAGATGTTTAAGAAGATCAAAAAGTTTTGATAGTTTTGTTTTCATTATGTTGCCCTCTTAGCTCCATAATCTTTTGAAATACTAAGTGAATGTCCCAAATCCAAACTTGTAAAGTCTGAGTTATTTAAAAAGTACAGATTCTTTGATGTTAAGTTATATGTTGCAAATCTAACATTTTTCTTTGTCTTCTTCTTAAAATCAGAAAAGTAATTCTGGTTGAATCTTCCAGGTTATGAAAAGATGCCCTTACATGCAAATGCACATGATGCTTCTCTTCCTTCAGGTTCCTCACGGCACATACCATTTACCAGACCTCCCCATTCAGTGGTGAACTTTTAGCTTCAGAATAAGCACAAGTTCTCATTCCTTTCCATCCAGACAAAATTGAGATAGCTTCAAGGGAGTCTTCTTTCTCAGGTGCCTTTTTTTTTTTTTTTTGCGATAGGATGAATGTACTTGCCAGAGAGACAGAGACAAAATAAAAGCTAAGAATCACACTGCCCCCAGTGGGGAGGATGGCCAGTCCACAATCCCTTCTCCTCCATTCTCTTCTCAGGATTTTGGGCATGTATGCATATGCACCTGGCATGAGATTTAAGCCACTGGATCCAGGACTCAAACTGCAGTCGAGTATGTGGGAGTCCAGCAATGTAACCATTACACATGGTCAATCACAGTTCAATTCCCAGACCTGGTGACTTGAAAATCACATCAGGAGTGTGTTCATGCATGCTCCAAATCCCGAGGAGAATTGGAAGAGAAGGGATTGTGGTGTGGCTTATCCCTCCTGGGGGGTGATTTCTCACTGTCTCTCTCTGTCTCTCTCCAGCAAGCATAGGAAACCTCATATAAATCAGTAAGTAAATAAAGGAAAGCAGTAACTGGAATGAAATAATTTGTACTTCCATGCACATGAATGTTCTATTTCCTCATTATGACCAGGACTTTTTAGATATTTTAACGAGAGAGTCCTTGTTAACACACTGTCGTTTCACCTTATTTAAGTGTTCAATAGTTCAATAGTGCAATCGTGTGAGGTGACTCCTCTGGGCAGCATAGCAGAAGTTATTTTGGGATCATCTGGACCCAGTTAGGCAGCTCTGGCTTCAGTTCTTTTGTTATTTCTCAGTTCTTAGCTTCTCCCCTTCTTCAAATTGTCACCAAAGCAGTTCTCTAAAGCCTATTTTATTCTACAGCAGTTACCATGGGAGCAGCATGAATGTGTGTGTGTGTGTGTGTGTGTGTGTGTGTGTGTGTGTGTGTGTGTGTTTAGGACAGAAGACAAATTGTGTGTTTGAGCCATTAGAAATTTGAATAACGCTAAGTGAAGAGCTGACCTCAAATGATTTTAATTTTAATAAAACATTGTCTTTATTTTCTGTCCAGTTGTCAGCTTTACTCCCTCCTGTGCAATGTTGTCTTATACCCATTGCCTAAGCCTGGCCCTCTTGTCAGATGAGCCATGCCCCGCTTGATGAGGTAGTACTTTGTGAAAGACATGAGCCCACTTCCCTGCTCTCTGCCCGCCACATCACCACCATGTAGGAGATGGGATGGAAGAGGTCACAAATGTGAGTTCCAGAGGGGTGCTCTGAATATTCTGGTTTAGCCTTTGGATTTAATTTTCCGCAAAAGGAGCATCACCTTTCTGCCATTAGCATTGGGAAGCCCAAAGAGCGAATGCAGAAGCAGATCAAAGGAGAAACTTTTGGAATACAAGTACTCCTTGTGAATGCTGTAAAGATAAGGTCCAAAGAAAGAGATGTGTATTTAGTATTTTTTTAATCCTAACTCCCTATTAATCTCATCAGTTTTACATACTGTAAGAAAGCAGAGAGATTAAAAATTATAAAGTTAGAGGTCAACTGTTTTTAGAGGGAGAATCTCTGCAGTTAAAAATCCCAAAATTTGTAGTATTTGAATAACCTATGCAGATGGCAGTATTGAGATGTTCAAATGGTGAGCACAGGGAAAAATGTAAAAATATCTTGAATTGGGTTTCACAAATGTGAAGGCACTGAAATATAAGACATTCTAAAAATGAGCACAAACAGCTTCAATCTGTGTCTCATTCATTTGTCATTCTTTTTCCCCCGAGGCATCTTTAAAGGTAAACACATGTCTTTACTTTTTATAACTAAATTCAAAATTTGCAGTGAAAAAGGAATACTGCCAAAATATAGAGGACAATCAATCAGGCCACTTTATTACAGTTTGGGGTATTAATTGAAAGTGATTTCATATTCTATTTTTAAAGTCTAAATTCTTTGTAGTAGAGGAAAGCCGAATGCCAAATATAATGTTTTCAGGAATGAATGGGATCATTTAAATGAGCTCCTGGCAGAGCCGGTAGCTCTTCCATTAAATGGATTGTTTTATACTCCCTTGATCATTTGTTTTCTATAAGAAAGAGCACACCTAAATTTGGCTTCACTTGTGGTCTTTTTTATAACAAAATATTTTAATCTGTGTATAAACATTAGCCATCTTTGTTTTTTAACTGGAATCATTGCTTTTAGTAGGAATAATAATGATAAATCTGAATGCTTGCAGTATATGAGACACTTCTAAATATTATGCAAATATAACCTCATTTAATACACCATTTGTTGTCATAGTACTGAAATTAGTATTTCAAAAAATGTTATTGGTGGTATTCTTTATTAAGGAAACTGTCAAACAAATACTGAATTGCCAGAAAAGTCACGACAGTTTTTTTTTTTTTTTATGTTTTTCTATGCAAAAATGCATCATGACTTTTCTGACCACCTAATGTAAGGAAACTGGCAAAGGTGCTCTGTCTAACAGTTCTGCATAAACACAGACCTCATTCTCCTTTACCAAAGGTATTTAGTAATATAGGGAAGATATCTCAAAAGAATGATTATTTATGTAACTTTTATACATGTGTGAAATGGAAGAGCATAGGTTTAGACCATCACACATTGTACATACACAAGTGCTTAATTTAACAGTATGTACTGCCAATCTCATCAGTATATAAATATGAACACTGTATATAAAAATGTTGTATCAGATAGGCCTTATATTGACAGGCAGCATGCAAAACAAGAGTATTCAGTGAACTGAGCATTTTGCATCCAAATATTTTACAGGGTACCATCTTGCAATACAGCAGATACTTTTTTTACTCGTGTATGTTTAGTATAATTGGCAAAAAAAGAACATACATATTGTAGAGCACTTCCTATGTGTAGAATACACCAACCGTTTTACATGCATCACTTTCATTATTCTTACAATAATCTTCCAAAGGTTTTTTTTACTGTTCACATTTACAGAGAAAGAAATAGAGCTTTAGATTACATAACTGATTGAAGGTTACAGAGCTAGGGAGTGGCAGTTACCCTCCAAACTGAAAACATCTGTTCCTAAAGCCTGCAGACTTATTTACAATATTATGTGATATGATCAGCCATCAAATGTTTGTTGAGTCCTTTCTCTGGTTAGGTGATATGCCTACTGCTAGGAATAAAGTAGTTAAAAATGTCACCATGGGGATTTTTCCATGAAAAGGTCATGGAATACCAAGTATCATGGGCTCCCAGACAAATGTCAGACTCAAGACATGTATTCAAACTCAAGGAATAACTTGGGGGTATTCTATAGGATGGCCTCCCCACCCCTGCATATTAGGACTGCTTTCTTTTCCTTATTTTGGTTGCAGATCATCGTTCTAGGGTCTGCCAAGTTATGAACCTTTTCAAGGTTGAGACAAAAATAAGACAATATTTTATTTCATCAGAATTCTGATATTCATGTATGTTGTTTATAGCAAACTTCTGACAAGCATAATTACAATGTCATTTCACAGAAGAAAATGTATTATATTAATAAAGGAAATAGCCATAATAATAAATAATGATAACTACCATTTATTGACTGTTTATAACGTGCCAAACACTGTTCTACATGCTTTATATCCAAAATTTAAGTTAATTCTCAGTATACCATGTGAAATGGACATTATTATTCCCACTTGAGAGAAAAATGGAGACCAAGAGTGGGTAATTTGCTCAAGATAGCATAACTCATTAAAATAGAGCCTGGTTCATAGACAGATGGTAGAATGGTGGTAAAAATGAGATGCTCTGCTAGCCTGCCCCACATGAGAAAGTTCTGGGTTTGTGTCCAGAGACCTCTCGGAGTATGCCAGACATGCTCACATGTTCCAGAGCTGGCTAAAACTGAGGAAAAATCACAGCATCAAGACTTTGCTTGTCTCTTTCTCCCTGTGACTGTCTCATTTGATTATGGAACAAATAAATGGAGAAACTTAAAAAGAACAATATCTGTTGATTATAATATGTATAGTGGTGACTTTGATTGAACCAACTTACAGTGTTTAGTGTTTTCATGATGGGGAAATTCATTTGGTATGCTGTAATGATACACAGTCATTGATGTAAAAATAAATAAATAAATAAGAAAATGAAGCCTGCTTCAAACAGAGGTCTAGATGACCTCTCAAGGGACTAGCAGTTGGCGTAATGACTATGTTGCTGGACTCTCATGTAGTCGACCACAGTTCGAGTCCCGGACCTGGTGGCTTAAAATTCACACTGGGTGCATGTGTATGTGTGCCCAGGATCCCAAGGGGAGAATGGAAGAGAAGAGACTGAGGCATGGCCATCCCCCTGGGGGATGATTTCTCACTGTTACTCTCTGCCTTTCTGGCGAGTGCACATGCCCTATAGCAAAAACCTCTCAAAAAAAAAAAAAAAAAAGAGAGAGAGAGAGAGAGAGAGAGAGAGTAGATGACCTCTCAAACACTGTACTATTCTTTTTTTTTTTTTTTCACATTTAATCACGTGCAATTCTAACGATTGAGAGTTTAGGGCCTGGGACTGCTTTGTCTGGTTTGCATTCTACTTCCCTTGCTTTTTTGCATTATAACCATTACAAGACATTTAACTTTTCTGTTCCTCAATTTCTTCATCAGTACAACGGGAATTATAGTAATGCCTTCTCCAAAGAGTTGAGTACAAGGATTGAAATACAAATTACACAGAAAGCTTTCAGAATAATGCCTACCACAGAGCAAATATGCAAAAAAATGATGGCCATTATTATTGTGATTACTAACATTGTTATTATTAGTCTGTTTTGTAAGAAAAAAAGATTAAAACAGAATTTATAGCATTTTTTCCTTTGTTAAATTAGCACATTGACTAAAGTGGCTACATTTACTGAGGTTGATAATGTTTTAAAGAATGCAGTTTATCTTACAGATTCTTAACTATATAAAGAGAATATTTTACCTTTTCATCTTTTAACAGAATTTATCTTACTTGAAATTATAATAATTCTGATTTTACTTCTTTCTAAATTTAAGAATGACCATAAATGAGACCTGAATTCCACATTTAAAGTCAAAATACTAAACTTAATTTCTAAAATGTTTTCTATTTTCAAGTTAAAATTTCAATTCATTGGAAAAAATTTATCCCAAGTTACCTAATACAAATTGGCCCCACATATGCCCGGTATGAGTTTAAGCCACCGGGTCCGGAACTTGAACCATGGTCGACTACATGGGAGTTCAGTGACATAGCCATTACACTAACTGCTGGTCCCCAGCATGAGTACATTTTGATTCAAAACAGATTTTGAAATCTATGCATAGTTGGTTCACAATATACATTTTCCATAAATTTTTTGGAGACTCATATGCAAGGGGTCTTCAAAACTTTTTACACCAAAATAAACTCATATTTTCTGCATTCTCACAAACTTTTGTGTGTGTGAGCAAGAGAGAGAGAGAAAGAGAGAAGAGCATAATGCAGAAAAGTCATGTCTCTGGCTTAGTTGCTACAGTAACCAAGTAAAACTATTTAAAATGGCAATGAAACTGCCCATCAAAAGACTCATCATGTAATGAAAAGAGAAAGTATCGAACCAGAAACAACATTATTGAAAGAACAATAAAATGGAGTTTGGGGTAACTTATTACCATGAAATATTCTATGGATATCTGCCCAGAGAACGTATTTAAAGTGTATTAAATTTCTTCATAAAACATTTACATTATAGTTTGGATCTTAAGAGTTAGAACTGCAAGACTAGCTTTAATTGTACTGTTTTGCATACAAAAGTCCAATGTCCTTATAAAAGTCAGTTTAAATTCCCATGTTTCCTTTTTTCATTTTGGTGAACCATATAAGTTTTATCACCCTTATTAATTTTCTGTGATAGTCTTTGTCAGAATGGGGAAAATGTTCTTGAGGAAGCTAAATAAACTGCATAGAAGTAATACTTGGTATTTTCTAGTGGATAAAATCCAGGAAAGGATTAACATAGAGGATACAGAGACTAGTCCTCCGTGAACCCCTGACTGCTAAAAAAAGATAAAAAGGCCAGTTCTCAGTGTGTGGTAGCAATATTGTGAGAAGTGTCTGTAGTGGAGTAACATTAGAGATGTTCTGTTTCAGAGAATAGAATATAAACATTTTTACACATATTTTTACTTATTTTAAACGTGAGGGAAACATGCTGAAATTTCTAAGGTTGATATATTAGAGGAAAGTTTTTTAATTGAATTGCTTTTTCCAAAACTTAACAAAATAAACCAAAATGCAAATTTAAGACAGCAAAATTACACTCTCAGCAATAAAGCTAGGGGAATGGCAAAACCCCAAGTCATAATCTGAACAGTGTAGTGAGAGAGAGAGAGAGGATTACGGAAACCACTGTGTGGTGTCTACTGTTCCCTCACCCCACATGTTCACTCCCCACCCCTGTCAAAGGAATACAGGGAGGGGCAAAATCCTCACAATACCAACTACAACCACCTCCCACCCATGACTCGAAATCAACTTATATAGTGAGGAGGCCTCCCATCCCTAGAGAAAACAGAAAGCTCCTCAAGAGAGAGAATGGCTCAAAACCTGTCATCATCTCAGCAATTTATCAAAGCCAGAACTACTAGAGTCAGCTTTTTGTTTCGTTTTGTCTCCAGCTTAGTGGTGAGCTGGAAAGGGAAGGTAAAATGAACATAATCACCAAGAGGAAATTATTTCCTGCAATTAGTAGAGATTTAGTAGAATAGAAGAGAAAACAGAAAATAAATTAGACAAGCTCCTCCAAAAGAGCAGATGGCCTTGGGAGAAGAGACACAAAGAATCCCAGTTGTAGTGTTACTCTTACATCAAACTGAAGAGCCTGTGGCCAAAAACCTAAATTACTTATCTTTTTCCTATCAGATTGGCAGTGATTCAGAAGTTTTGTACTAGCCAGTATTGGCAAGGCTTTGGAGAAACTAACCTAACTCTTGTACCCTGTTGATGGGAAGGGAAATTGTTACAAGTTGGGGGGGAAATTAGTTTATGATATCTATCAAAGTTTAAAATACACATAGTCTATGACTCAGAAATTTTACTCTGAGGAATGTTACCTGCAGTTGTACTGGTAAGAAGTACAAATTCTTCAGCAAGATTACATGCAACAGCAAATACTAAAACAACTCTAATCATTCTCAAAGAGGAAATAAAACAGTAATATACAGTTAATGGAATACTCTGCAGCAACTAAAGATAACAAGGTATCTTCAGATTCTGATGTGAGAATTTTTCCAAGAAATAGTATTAAGTAAAAAAGAGTGCAGATTATTATGTGTTTTGTGATAAGTAAAAGTATATACATTCATATGCATTTTTAAATAATTCTTAAGAAAATATGTTACTATTAAGAAAGAAGCCCAAGGATTTGAGGCAGGGATAGAGGAAAAACTTTTGTTTCCCATTCTTACATTTTTGTTCTATTTGACAGTTTTGTTTTGCACAAGTATTATTTATTTGCATGTGCTCACTAAACCTGGCCAAACACAACCTCTGACTAGCTCAGGTTCAATGTGTTCAAAAGTTAACTTGTCCTATCTCTAATACAGCACTTGTCCTTCTGTTACCTAAATTGGACAATAGTCCCACTATTCCTCTATGAACTCAGTGTTAAAACTTGAGTCATTTTTTGGGACCAGCAGTTAGTGTAATGGCTATGTCGCTGAACTCCCATGTAGTCGACCGCGGTTTGTGTCCCGGACCTGGTGGCTTAAAACTCATGCTGGGCGCGTGTGCGTGCGTGCCCAAGATCCCGAGAAGAGAACAGAGGAGAAGGGATTGTGGCGTGGCCATCCCCCCTGGGGGGTGATTTCTTGCTTTCTGTCTCTCTGTCTCTCTCTGTCTGTCTGGCAAGCACACGTGCCCTATAGCAAAAACCTCTCTCAAAAAACAAAAACAAAAAAACAAAAACCTTGAGTCATTTTTTCAAAATCATCTTTCTTGATTCAAATACCAAAGACAAAACAAAAAAGAATTCTAACTTTACAGATCTTAGGAGAAAATAAAACACAGGAAAGATGAGAAAACATAAATTGCCCATAATCCTACTATTTAGAAAAGCTGTTATTAAAAGTTTGTCAATATTGTGAAGACATATAGATGGGTAATAGATGGATGGATAGATGAATAGATAAATGGATATGGACATACATTCACATACCACATACCTATATTTTATCCCATTTCCTCTCAACCATTTAATAATATATCTTGAATTGGTCAATCAGTATTCTTCCACATCATATCTCACACATAATTTACCATATTCCCCACTGTAAAATATTTGGGTTATTTTTCAATTTTTTTCAATTTCATATATTATCCTGATGTGAACGTCTTATAGTTACGCGTTTGGTTGGTTAGTTAGTGAATGGTTTCCAACTAAAGCGACCTCTTTGTATGTGAGCACAGATACATTCCACAGCAGATAGTGGAGGATGGCTGGTGCTCGTCTGATGTGACTGTTGAAGGAAAAGTGCTACATCTATTATTTAAGATTGGGAGATGAAGAGAGACTATTTAATGCTAGTTTTCTATATAGTTTTATTGAAAATGAGAGGTGCCTCCCAAAGTGGGCCATTTAAAAGTATAGGGGAAAAAAGGTATGGACTAATGTAGAATGAAATGTGACCAAGTAGATTTTGTAAAGTTCAATGACATTTTTTAGTGCTGGAACATCTTGCAAAAATATCTACTCCAACTGATGCCTGATAGTCACTCATAGGATGGGCATTCCATTATGGTTAGATATTCTTCCTAACACATAAATGATCAGATTAAACTATTATTTGTCACTTAGATTTTAACTTTAAAACATGTATCCAATTGTTTTTATTATAAGAACTACACATTTGTATTTTTTAAAGGGAGACTTAGAGATATGACTAATTATGTTGGAAGGACAGGCCTAAAGTGGGGATCCTAACAAATCAAGGATAGCTTAAGACTCCAGATCCTTAGAAAGAAGAGACCTTATATTACATAGATATATCAACATTTATAGAAGGCTTATCCTGTACTGAGAATTAAATGACATAACATGTCCACTATATGTGTGGTGAATGTCCAGCATGCCTAAAAAATCTGAAATAATTTGTTTCTAGCATACTTATCCATCTTCTTTTTTTAAGTATTTATTTTAAGGAGCAGTTAGGCATTCTATGCCAAGAGGAGATTTTAGCCGTCAGTGCACTTAACAAGACTTGAAATCAAAATAGAAATAAATGTGCAAATTAGATTTGTATTCCAAGTATGAAAACTAGCTAATTGGTATTTATATGGTTCAGATTTTCATTTGTCTTTCACTTTGTTATCAATTATGCTTACAAAGCTTCAGCATAGGAAAATTTAAGTTATATAGGTGGCTATTCAATAAATAAAAATAAAGCAACATTTAGTTCTGCTATGAGACATTTGCATAAACTGTGAAAGGATAAATCAAGCATAGTTTGTAAAGTCAAGAAACTGACAGTCTTACAAAGGAGATAAATATTAAATATTACTTTTCAGTATGTGTATAAATGTCTACATACAAAGGGAGTGAGTGAATTGGGGGGGAATTTATAATGCAGATTTGTGATATCCTGAACTTAGATATACTTTCTTAGAAACATATTACATGGAATTGTGCTCAGAGTACTGTGAAGGAGAGAGGGATTTTTTTGTCCAGGAAGAGAATGTGAGGGCGCTGGGGAACAGAGTGCTCAGGGTGTAATAATCCTTAATAATAGCCTAGCTCAGGTGAGCTACTGGGGCAGAGGAAATATTAAACACAAAGGTGTACAGCTGTGGAATGTGGTGGTGCTCCTATAGGACCACAGGCATTTTGACATCGCCAAATTGTAAAAGGTAAGGTGAAAAGTGATAAGATAGAATAAGTGGCATTTTTGTAACCTAGATAAAAAGATAACTATTTTGATCATTTGTCATTGAATTTTTTCTCAAATACCTTTATACAATATATATTACCTTACAGTAGCTTTCTAAAAAATGTTTTTTGATTGCTTTAATTGTTTTCAGTATATTAAGAAAGTTATTTTTAGATGCTGGCGATAGGTTTAGAAGATATTGTGTTTGTGTGTGTGTGTGTGTGTGTGTGTGTGTGTGTGTGTGCATTTTATGATGGTGCAACCTTAAATATTTTTAAAATGCCTGGTAATTGATACATTTTATTTCTTTTTTTCTTCTGTTGTTTTATGTTGTAACTGAAGAAGTCAAAAATACATAAATGTGGTACAGAGGAATGTCCTTGAGATTTTTTTTTTCCAGGAGTGAATGCCTCACTGTCAAGAGGTATCTTTGCATGGTGGGTACTACAGTCACTGTTGGTACATACCATATTAGAATCTAATAGTGGGCCAGCCCTGAAGAGAGCCAAACCCATATGGTCAGTCATGATTTGAATCCTAGACCCAGGGCTTGACAAATATGCCTGTTGTGTCATAGGTGCCCCAAATTCCTACAGGGTAGAGAAATGTAGGAGAGGGAACTGCAGTGTGATCATGCCCCATTAGGGTTGCTTTCTCCCTTTTCCTGTCTCTGGTGAGCACAAGTGTATCCTCTGGCAATTGAAAACAAAACAAATGACAGGAAATTTTTAATTTTCCAATGCCCTGGTCTCTAATGAATCTATTACAGAACTGACATATTTGTTGGCATTTCAGAATACAGAGAGGAGAGAGAATTAAAAAGTAAGGTTGAAAGTGTAGTCAGGGACCAGATGATACACATGGCTATGGAAAGGAATTTGACTTTGTTCTTGAGTTATATGGAAAGCCACTGGAGAGTTTGAAGTGAAACAGTAAAATAATCTATTTAATGTTTTTAAAAGATCACTCTATTGTTATGTGGAAGATTATTAAGAAAAGGAAGTAGAAAGGATAACTAGCAGTTAGTGACCTATAGCCAGCCATGCCCAAGAGAGAAAAGATGGTGGTGTGAACTAGAGTGGTGCTGCTAGAGATGGAAAACAGAGAAGGTAGATTTGTCGATGATTTTCATCAGTGAGGAGAAGAAACACAGGCAAATAAGGGTGCTTTCTAGGTTTAGTAAAGTTTTATGTGCTATATAAAGATTTTGGGTAAAATTTTGGGGGGCTATGGTTTTATGGAAAACCAGGATTTCTGTTTTAGACATGATAAGTTTTAAATGCTGATTAGAGACAAGTGAAGATGTAAAGTGCATGATTCTATAGCTCAGCGAGTACTTGGAACTGGAAGTACATGTTGGCAATAGCCAGCTTGTTCATTTTAAGAATTTGATCTTGATGAAATCACAGGGGAGAATGTAAATAGTCTGTTTTTGAGAAAAATGGTTTATAACAGGAAAGAGGATAAGAGTAATGTGTATTATACCTGAACCCAACTTTATAGGAGGAAATTGATATTATAATTTTCCCTTCTTTTTTGAGATTTTGCTATAGGGCATATGTGCTTGTCAGAGAGACAGAGACAGAGAGACAGAAAGCAAGAAATCACCCCCAGGATGAATGGCCACAGTGCAATCCCTTCTCCACTCTCTCCTCAGGATCTTGGGCACGCATGACCACATGCCTGGCTTGTGTTTTAAGTTACTGAATCCAGAACTTGAACTGCAATAGACTATGTGGAGTCCAGCGACATAACCGTTACACTATCTCTTGGTCCTGATATTATAATTTTCTAAGGTTTTCTAGCAATGACTTGTATTTTCCTAGGTAATTTCCTTCTCTCCATTTGTATCTAGCCTGTGTTTGTGTGTGTGTGTGTGTGTGTTTGCATTAAGTAATGTATGGAATACAGAACAATATAGCTTATTTATGTAATAATTTTAATTAAATGAGTCTCAGGTAATACCGGTTAGTAATCCAAACTACTAAACACTTCCAGACTTTCTTAGTTGTCTGCCTTATGTTAAACTGTAAAATGATAAATAAAAATCAAATCCCAGATGAGAAGTTATATAGCCAAATTAATACAAGTATTTAGTGAAAAGCAAGACATTAAATGCAGGTCTCTTCATTCCCACTGCATGACTTTCCACCACACTTTAAAGTCTGTATCAGAGTGTGACTATTCCTACCAAAAACACATGTCCGGTCAGGTAGATGACTAAACTTGCTTTCATGAGAAAAAGGAAGCACGCTAGTTTATATTTACTTTGCCCACTGAAAAGAAATAATGGCATTATTATCATTTCTAGACTAATGTTTTTCATGTTACCAGCATTCTCTACTACCCATTTTGCTGCTTAATAATTTTTCTTTAATCTGGAACATGGGGTAAAAATGCTGAAGACTAAAATGTATTTTCTATATAATGCCACTAATGTGAACATATCACCAAAAGCGAATTTCACTCATTGTTTTTGATACTAGAGTAGATAAAAATATTTGAAGTAAACAGAAAACTGACCTTTTTTTTTTTTTTAACTGACCATTTTTGTACTTAGTTTGACAATTATTGAGTCATCGGGAAAGTCATGATGCGTTTTTACATAGAAAATGACCTCATAGTAAAAAGTATGGTATGAATCCTTAGATTAAAACCATTAATTAAAATAAAAACTGAATTTCACTTAAACAAAAAAATTCATAAAAGTCTTAAGCACAATTTGAACCATTAGATGTCAGCTAAACTTGGACAAATATTCTTAAGTGTTCTACTTTTATTATGTAGGTAGTTTACTAAAGCATCTATTTCCCAAAGAATTTCATAAAATACTAATATTTGCATAAAAAAAGAGATCTTATTAGCTAATAAACTTGGCAAACGGTAGGTTAAACCCAAACTTCTCAGACCTCGTACTATGCATCAGTGCACTGTTAATCTCCAAGGGTTAAATATGTTAACCAGCATTCCCCCAAATTTTACAACTACAGATCCCAGTATTTTTTCTTCCCCCACTTCCTTTAGTACCATTACTAGTGGGATGTACTTGGAGAATGCTTTCCCAAAGAAAGAATGGGATTGAAGGAGGATAGAGGCACTCACCCCAATAAAGTTAGAGACACTTGTTTGTGACTTTGAAAGTAATCAACTTTTGCATTTCTTATATTCACATAAAACCTTCATAAACTTTCATGGTTGAGAAAAGCAAGTACTATCTTAAAGGAAGAAATCAAAACTGGCCTCAGGCAGAATGGTGAAGTAAGCAAAGTCTATTTTCGGCTGTATGCTCTCAAGTACCATAAAATTTTCTTTCTGCTACTGTCAATTTACTCAGGTTGTCATCCCTCTTCACCTCTTTGGGTGCTTTTCCAAAACCCTTTCTCAGAGGTCATTTAAACATGGCCAATCATACAAGTCTCCCATTCCTCTCTCTGACTAAAAGCCAATCTCTGTTCAAGGTATACACACACCTCTGGGAGTACTTAGATTGCACTGTCTTGTAGACTGAAAGTTCAGTCTTAGGCCTTAACAAATGTGTATACTTGTGGCATTTTAGACCTTAAAATTAAAAAAAAAAATCAGTGTTATGCTGGGGTCCCACCTCCACGGGCGTGGGTTTACTCGTCGGAGGCGACGCTGGAAAAGAAGAAGACTGAGGCCTCGGTGACTTTTTTCATGCATGTCCTTAGCTGAACACCCCCAGAGATTGCTCTCTGAAGAGTGACAACTGCCAGGAATTATCGTGCCTTTTTATTGAAAATGTGATACATGCAAGTATATGGGTGAGGGGCTATATGTTCTAATTATCAGTTCAATAGGGATCATAGATTCCATTCAGGGTTGGATTGAGAGTGGGTCTATTGAGGTTCCACAGTTGTTCGTTTGATGTAGGTGGGTCTCCATGGAATGCAGTTTCGGGAAAGGGATTCCAGTAAGCAGAGATAATTATCAGCTGATGCGGCGGCAGCCATCTTATGATTACTGAACACGTTGCTTAGAAAAGAAAATATTAAGTATAGATGTTAGTTCTTATGGATCTTAATAAAGAATGATACTTATATAGTTTTATAGGGATCTAAAACTTAATTTAAGGAATCCTAATATATTTATCTATTTCACTTGGTGAGGGCGGGGGTGTCCTGGGCCAGTTTCAGCCTAATCCTATTTTATGTAAAGAAAAGATTATCTTGGGGACCAGCAGTTAGCGTAATGGCTATCAAAGGTCAAGATTATTTCTGCCTAGACAGAACTTCAGTCCATCCTCTATTGTGACTACGGAGATAAAGCATTGTAATTAATAGTAGGTGATCAGGGCCAAAGAAAAGATTATCTTTAAGCTTATGTTAAATGTATCTTGAAGGGCCTTCCAAAGGTCAAGATTATTTCTGCCTAGATAGAACTTCAGCCCACCCTCTATTGTGACCACAGAGATAAAGCATTGTAATTAACAGTAGGTGATCAGGGCCAAGAGGAGTGGTCAGGGGAATTTTGGGAAAATCTCATCACGTACTCAAGAGAGCTATGTAGTTTTTTATAGTATATCAGGGAGTCAGAGGGGGGTCGCTTCCCAGCAAGGATACCACAGTTTTCTGGAGCAAATAGCAGGCAGCCTTGCTGACATGCTAATTTGACCTAAGTTTTATTCCTAGGTCGGGGGTGGGGGGTGGGCAGGGTTGTACACAGCAGCGGCCTTGCCAACGTGCTATCCGACCTAAGAGGTAGAGGTCAAAAGCTCAAGACAGATCCTGAGGCCCTACTGGGTTGGACTCCTCCAGTGTTAGTCTTGGGCAAAGTTTCCCATGGAAACTTATATGTCATTGGTCATTTTCTATTTTGTTTGATGTCAGCACCAATCCTGGAAAATATAATTTCTCAGGAGGAGTGGAGGTAAATGAATGTATAGAAGTAGCTCTTCTTGTTGGAAGGTAGAGGGCCATGAGTCAGATCCTTAGGTTTAGTTTCATATCTGTTACCAGTTGGGTTTTTAACACTTGATATACCCCATTTTCCTCACTTTTCAACCCAGTGAGGGAAAACCCATTCATGAGATAGTGGAAGTTGTAAAATGAGATATACCAATAGTCATGAAAGTGTTTTGAACAGCTGAAAGGCAACATGGTATTTTTTCAGGAATTTTATATTGTTATATAAGGAAATTATGCTTGGAAATTAAAACTTTGAGATGGACCATTTAGTTTATCTTCAAAAAATAAATTATATAATATTAGAACTGAAATTTGACCCTGAAGTTCACTAAAAATAACAGAGGATACTCATGACTCCCAAAATTTAAGCAGGATTAATCCAGAATAGAGTCAGAACTGGAACCCACTTGCATAAATCTGGACCAGAGATTTTCCTACTATGCCAGTATATTGCTAGAGCATTTTCAGCAGTGGTAGAATTTATAGCCACAAAAGAGAGAGGCTGTATTCAGAGGTAGGTCAGAAATCTCAGTTATCCTTGTCTCTTAGTCAAGGAAGAATTGTGATTCTATAGTCTAAGAATTAATGCTATTTTAGTTTAATAGTCTTATAGAAAAGTAGAGTGTGGAGTATAGAAAGCTTGTTGAAAAGTACTTAGTTATCCTAGAAAAGATAAACTTCCTCTCCCAACAGATTCAGGAGTGAGTGTAAAATCTATGCATATCTTGTACTACAAAGGACATTTGCTTCTGCCTTATTGTCTATTTACCCAAAGCCTTTTAAAAATTTATTTTATTTATTAAAACATTATTCAGAGATTTCACCCCTCACCATATCAAATATACCTATATCTCACTTTAAATATAATTTTGATGTAAAGTACTGTATAAAGGATTGGTCTCTATGATTTATAGTAATGATTTCGTGCATGTAGGGTAATAAAAATGGGCTTGTAGACAATCTCTGGATTTGAATTCTTGACCAGCTGTTTACCAGCCCTATGTCTAAGAAAAGTTGTGCAATTTCTCTGTTTTTCATATGCCTCAACCACATATTAGGGATGTTCAAAGGACTAATTTAGAGTCATTGTAAAGAATGACCAAGCTTATAAAGAGCTTTGTAAAAATATTAAAATGTTAGCAATTATATAATCTTAGTAAAAGTTATACAGATATTGATTGAATTATTCTTCCAGTTCTTCTTGTATTTGACATGTTTCAAAACAAAAGCTTCAAAAGCCCCTTCTTCACCCCAAATGCAGCTGCTATTAATATTATTACTATTGTTAGAATCATTATGTGTGCTTGAAATTCCTAGGAAGTGAAAAATGACAACATTTTTAAAACATGTCAAATGCAATAAAATTTGTATTTAAATTTAATAATTTATTAAATAATTCATCAAATTTGGTAAGGTTCTAGTTTTTGGATACTTAATCATTTATTAATTTGAATTTTTTAGTTCTATATTTTAAAGACAATAAACTTTAGCTTCTTTTCAGTTTCTTAATATTTCCTAGAAAAGTAGGTCCCTGAAAAGCTGGTAGACTCTATACCTCTACTTCCTGAAGGGTGAAGTGTTTCTTCATCTATTTTATTTATTTTCATGCAATAGATATTAACCAAAGAAAGTGAGTGTGATTAAAATTTTTCAGGGCTGACCCTGTTGCAAGTGGTTAAGCACTGCATAGAGGAAGCTGGATCCACATGGTCGACCATGGCTCAAGTCCCAGCCCTGGAGACTTGGAAAACACCCAGGCATGCACCTATACATCCTAATCGGGTATAGAAGTGGTAGAAAAAGGGATTAAAGAATTTTGGCATGACCAGACCTCTTTGGAGTGCTTTCAGTCTTTCTTCCTCTCTCCTCTGGTCCATGTGTACTCACTGTCTGGCATAAAAAAAAAAATGTTTTTTAATCTTTTTGCCTATTCCATAGAGTCAATATCCTAATAAAGAGACAGGTTCCCTGTCCCATTGCTAGGGCAATAAGCAAATAATAAGCCTAGTGGGAATAGTAATGCCTGTTGAAGAGCATGTTATTATTTTATCATTTCATGCTCTATGTGCAAATTACTAACAGAGATGCAACTGAGTGACCACCAAAAAGGACAGGAGAGAGTGCAGATGGTAGCAATGAACTCATGTATCATTCAGGACCCTTGTGGTTTGAATGTTTGTGTCCCTTGAAGATTCATGTTGAAACTTAATCCTCAATATAAGAGAATTAAGAGACAAGGGCTTTGGAGCAGTGATTAAGTCACAAGGGCTCTTCCCTCTTGAATGGGGTGAGTGCTTTTATAAAAGGGCTAAAGGAGGTTCATCCCTTTTTGACCCTTCTTCCACATGAAGATGCAGCAACAAGGCACCTTCTATGAAGCATAGTGCCTTTACCAGACACTGAGTCTGCTGACGCCTTAATCTTGGACTTCCCATCCTACAGAACAGTAGGGAGCAAATTTCTATTATTTATAAATTCTTCATTTAGAGGTATTTTGTTATGGTAGCACAAATGGAATAAGACAGCCCTCACTCTGAAATTCTGTTTTAGGCTGCAGAACTGACCTTAAGTGCAGTCAAAATAGTCAGTTCTGTGCCAACATGTCCATTTAGAAAGAGACCAAGTTAGTTAAATTGACTCAAAGAATGTGCATTGCTGAGCAGAACTAGACTGATGCAAGCACTGATTGCGATTTTCCTATGAGCACAATGTAAGGTTTTGTATTTGGTGATTGGGTGAATAAGTATCTTCTGTTTTATTATGAGAAATCACTTTGGCCTACTTTCTTAAGCTTATAGTCTTTATTGTCTCATTTCACTGATTTCTTATTTCAGGCATAGTCAGATCTGACATTAATACCAAACTCACTTAATTGTTGAGTCAATCAGAAAATGCTTTTCTGGCAGGCAGCAAAATGAATTTGGAGGAGGTGAAAGGATGACCAGCCTGACAGGTAACAAGTACCTCCTGGAATTGTAATAGGAAGATAAAATTCCAGGAAAAATAAGAAATAAGTTTTTATATATGAGAGAGCTTTTGGTATTAAAAAAATAAGGTTTGGATAGGAGCATGCCATACCTGATGTAACTTCATGAATAAATGAAGGATTGGAATATAGAAAACTCAGCAAAGGAGGAGAAAAAAAGTGGGCCACAGGTTTATAAGAAAAGGAATAAATTAGTAGCACAGTACTGGGTGAAATACTAAAGTAGCAGTTAAAATTATATAAACATTGATTATTACTTTAAAATGATTCTCTTATACCAAAAACACATGGAGATGGGAAGTAGGCATAATAGCCAAGTACATAGAATGATATAAAGGTCAGAAGGTCAGTTTGCATAAGAGAAAGGCATTAGATTATGGCTAAGGATTTAAAAAAAAAAATGCCAGGATTAGAATATTATTGAATGGGGCCTGTGATAGGCAGGTAGC
This sequence comes from Tupaia belangeri chinensis, assembly GCF_000334495.1. NCBI lineage: Eukaryota > Metazoa > Chordata > Mammalia > Scandentia > Tupaiidae > Tupaia > Tupaia belangeri. The sequence goes on along the minus strand of NW_006159908.1, from coordinate 242,188 downwards.
TAGTAATGAGTGGGCAGCCTTTGAAAATAACAGAAGGACACATGCCATACGAATCACAACTTATCAGGAGTTACAATCAAACCTTGCATTAAAATGCTTTTTGCCCATCCAGATTCTAGCAACAGGAAGGTGAGGCAAAACCCATTTTCCTTCCTTGGTACCTGAGGAAAATTCATAGGGATGATTGTAAATTTCCCTTATTATTCATCATAAATACAAAAAGACCCAACCAGACCTTTTGGTCAACATCCTATTCTCCACTGGGACAATAAACTAATTGGGCAGTTCACCGTAATTAGGATGCTCCTATCATATAGCTCACACTGGGCATGCACAGTTAGGTAATCAAATTCCTCAAATTCTTCACCTGTGAGAGAGATACCCAAGTGGGAGAAAGCCTGAAAATTCAAACAAAGAACATAGATAGTATGACAGACCTCCCACTGTTAAATATTCATTATCACCTCTAGTGATAAAAATGACACTTAAACCAGTTTAAAAAGCAGTTGCTACCTAACAACCTGCCCGCCCAAAAGTCTTTTGGGTATACTTCTTTTCTAAAATCATTCTTTCCTATTAAATTTTCTTTTCTACCTACTTTTATTGTGGTCATGGCTTTATTTTTGCTTAGAGTCAGGTCTCTAATTTTAGTGATCTGGACCCAAAGAATCAAGGATTTTACACAACACAGTTCAGCACTCTCCTATCCTATGACAGGCCCATACTTCAGTGATTAAGTGCTATGTAGAAGAAGCCAGATCCTACATGGCCAACCATGCTTGGGTCCTGGCCGAGGAAACTTATACACCAAGTATGCATGTATGTGTGTTCAGGATCCTTATGGAATAGAGAATTGGAGTAAAAAAGGATTGTGGCATGGAAAGGCATTTTGAAGTTGCTTTATCTCTCTTTCTTCTCTCTTTCAGGTATGTGCCCTTTGATATAATTTAAAAAACAAACATTGATGGAGCCAGTTGATATACCATTGGGGGGCTTTCTCTCTCTTCCATTTGTTTTTCTCTCTTCCTCTCTCTCCTCCTCCATCCTTCTCATACACATGTCCTTAAAAATATATATATTGGTTCCAGCTGGTGGTGATGGTTAAGGTGGCCAGATCCCACATGGCCAACTGTATGGTTGGAGTCCCAGACCTGGCTACTTAAAATCACATTGGGTATGCATGTATGTGCCCAAAATCCCAAGAGGAGAATGATGGAGAATGAATTGTGGCATGGCCACAATTCTCTCTGGCAAGAGAAAATATATGTATTCTATAGCAAACTGAAAAATAATTATTGATGGGGTACAGTAGTAATGTAGGTCACCTTATAGGAAAGTGCAGTTTTGCACCAGGAGCCTCCCTATGCATGCCATGTACACATGCTCATGTCCGTAATTCAGCCTAACCTCCCGGTCCCTTCCCCTCCCTTCCCTTCCCTTCTCTTCCCTTCTTTTCTTTTTCCCTTTCCTTTGATAGGGTGTGTCAGCTTATTAGAGAGAAACAGAGAAAGGAAAAGTGAGAAATCACCCCCTGGGGAGGGTGGCCATGCTGCAATCCCTTCTCCTCCACTCTCTTCTTGAGCTACTGTGCACAAGCACACACACCTGGAATGATTTCCAAGCCTCCAAGTCTGGGACTAGAACGGTGGTCACCCATGTGGGGGGTCTAGCACCTTAACCACCATGTCACCTGCTGGACCTCAAATGCTTTATCTTTTTCATTTGATATGATATGCTATGATTTTTGTCTTTCCCTCTGTTAATATGAAGCATTACATTTATTTTTTACATATGTCAAACTATCCTTGCATCCTTGGGATAAATCCTACTTGGTCATGATGTATTATTTTTTTAATGTGTTGTTGGACTTGGTTTGGCAGTATTTTGTTGAAGATTTTTGCATCTGTATTTATTAGAGATACTGGTCTGTGGATTTTTATTTCATTTTGATTTTGTATGCTTTTGGAATCAAGATGGTAATGGTTTCATAGAATGAGTTTGTGGGGTTCCCTCCATTTGGATCTTTTGAAATAGTTTGAGAAGAATCAATGTTAATTTTCTTAGGAATTTGTAGAATTCAGTCCTAAAGTTATCTGGACCTGGGTTTTTTGTTTGTTTGCTTGTTTTTTTTTTTTTTTGGAGGGGGCTGATAGCCTATCTATTACTGATTCAATTTGTTACTATTCAAGCTTGCTATATCTTGTTCAACCTAGGTACACGATATGTGCCAGAAAATCATCCATCGCTTCTAGGTTTTTCAATTATTAGCATATAGTCACTTATGATCTTCTGTATTTATGTGATATCCATGGTAATGTCCCTTTTTTCATTTCCGATTTTATGGATCTGAATCTTCTATTTTTCTTAGTTAATGTAGCTAGTGGTTTAGCATTTTTTTTTTGGAGAGGTTTTTGCTATTGAACGTGTGCACTTGCCAGAAAAACAGAGAGAGACAGAGAGAGAGAAAGAGAGAAAACACCCCCCAGGGTGATGCCCATGCTACAATCCCTTCTCCTCCATTCTCTTCTCAGGATCTTGGGCACACACACACACACACACACACACACACACACACCCAGCTTGAGTTTAAGCTACTGGGTCCAGGACTTGAACCGTGGTCTACTATGTGGGAGTCCAGCGAGATAGTCATTACACCAACTGCTCGTCCCAGTTTAGCATTGTTTAAGAATACAGGTTGAGCATTGCTAATCAAAAAATTCAAAATAGGAAATACTCCAAAATCCAAAACTTTCTAAGAGTCATTGTGACATAACAAATGGAAAATTTTACACCTGACTTACTGTAATGGGTTTCAGTCAAGGCGCTGCAATACAAAAATTGTTGTATGAAAGTACCTTCAGGCTAAGTACATAAGGTACATATGAAACTTTAGTGTTCAGACTTGGATCTTATCCCTAATATATCTAATTATGTATATGCAAAGATACAAATTACAAAACACTTTTCAAATTCAAAAGATACAAAATACAAAACACTTCTGATCTCAAGCATTTTGTATAAGGGATACTCAAACTATATTGTTTATCATAATGACCACACTTTTTTTTTTAATTGCAAATGGATTCATTTAATTAACATTGAACATAAAATCTCCTACCCCATAGAATGTTTAATGTGATTACTACAAATTGAAAAAGCAAATATGCAAACAAAAAGAACAACTGGATATCTGTGTGCATCAAATTAAATCATATAAATAAAAATTTAATTTTGAAGAACTAATGCTAAAACTAAAATTATTATAATAAGACATTTATATTCACCTATAGTTTGGATCCAGGATCTTCACACAAAACACATACATCCCAGAATGGCCCATGGGCCAATATATATGGTTACCATTTGAACTGTTGATAATCTCATATGGTTGATTTAAGTCTCCTGGTTTTCCAATAACATAAGAAAAACAGTGCGTATAGTTCTGAACAAGGAACAACAAAAAAAATTAAGGTTATTTTCTGACTTTAATAAATGAAAATATATATTCTCATATATTTATCTTACCTTGAAATTTATTTAGCAATATAATGGCTATTTCCTTTTTTTTCCTAATTAATCTACATATTTAATGTAATCCCAATCAAAGTGTCAGAGACATTCTTCACAGATCTAGAAAAGACAATCATACAATTTGTCTGGAATCATAAAAGACCTCGTATTGCCAAAGCAATCCTGTACAAGAGGAGTGGAGTGGGTGGCATCTCACTCCCTGACCCGGAAATATACTACAAAGCTGTGGTAATCAAAACACAATGGTACTGGCACAGAAACAGACAGGTGGAACAATGGAACAGAATAAAAACCCCATAAATAAACTCCTAAACATATAGCATATTGATTTTTTTTTTGAGAGATTTTCGCTATAGGGCACGTGCGCTCGCCAGACAGACAGAGAGAGACATAGAGACAGAAAGCGAGAAATCACCCCCCGGGGGTGGATGGTCACACCGCAATCCCTTCTCCTCCATTCTCCTCTTGGGATCTTGGGCACGCACGCACACGCGCCCGGCGTGAGTTTTAAGCCACCGGGTCCAGGACGCGAACCGCGGATAATGACCACACTTTATAATAGATCTTTTTATTCCTCCTAACTAACTAAGTTTGCAAATACTGTTTGCAGCACATCCCCAAACATACCAGTAGTGGTAACCACTTTCTATTCTTCACTTCTATGAAGTCAACTTTTTTATGTTTCAGGGATGAGTGAGATCTTGACACATTTTTCTTCCTGTGCCTGAATTTTTAAATTAATGTAATTTTCTCCAAGATCATGCATGTTATTGCATGACCTAATCTTTAAAAAAAATGGTAATATATTGGTGCCAGTTGGGAGGATAGGTATTTCCTGAATATGTTTTTTGTCGGGAAAAATGCACAGAAAGGCAACAGAATTAAGCTGAACTGAGAATGCCCAGTTCAAGTAGCTTTAAGGATTAGAATGTGACTATCCATTGCTTCACAACAGAAAGGCAATGGGTTCTCCATTCCAGCTCTACCAACCACACTAAGAACCAGGAAGAGAAGAGAGAAAGAGAGAGAGAAATGTAAAGAGAGAGAGAAGGTCTGGTTCTATTGGAGTCTTAAGTTACCAAATGAATCACTTTTCCATTTTCAAAATAGGCATAATTAATTGTTTGCTTTAATTCCGAGAAACAAATGCATTTACTTTTTAACCCCACTTTTACCTGAATGCTTTAATTGTAAGGTTTTAATGTGCTTTCTTTCCCCTACATTTTCTAGCTTTCTCAAAATATAGTCAAATACCTTGTGACAAGGGAGCAGTATCCAACGTGTGAAAACTGCAGTTAATTGTCGTTAAAAGCTCAGTTGATGAAATGAACATCACAGATGTCAGGGGATGTGCACATCTGATTTTCATTTGTAAGAGCTACTCTCATTACCACCACATTAGTTGGTGATAGCTGCTTAAATGTGGTGGCAGTTAGTTGATGTGGAACATCTGGCTACATTGTTTTTGATGGTAAGTGACCACATCTCTCGTGTCCTCCAAGAGCAATGACAGTAAGGCAGATTCCCAGTTGTTGTTAATTTTATCTTTTCAGGGAAAGTTGTAACTATATTATAAAATGAAAAAATTAGAAAGGATCAAAAGAGGGTATTAGGTCTATTGGCCTTCTCCTATTTAATTCAGTATTACTTATTGCCTGGCCTTCTCATATTTGCTTCAATATTACTTATTGCCCATGAGGGTCTCCTAAATGAGCTTTGGACATGTCTTACTTATAATATTATAACATTTTCATTTTTGTTAATAGCATGAATTGATGATTTAATGTGATGTTTCTCATTGATGTCCCATTAAAAGTAATTTGATCCCCTCCATTAATTCTCATAATATTTACCAGAGCAAACAGTTGCCCATAGTGTATAGGATTTTTTTTTTCTTTTCCAAGGTAGTCATCACACAGAAGACATAAGAGAAACACAGTTCATTACCACTCCCTATTGCTGAGGAATAATTGCATTCATTTACCGAAAAGGTAGATGTTAACTTTCTTTTTATAATGTCTACATTTTTATTGTGAATGGTAATATTAAGTGTATGGGACATAAGAAGAAATTGTGGAAAAAATTTAAACTATTAGATGTGGTAAAGGAATTTAACTACTGAAGAAGAAGAAAAAAATTCTGATTCCAGAAGTAATCAATACAACTCACATAAATAATTCAGTCTACTCCTATTGGAATTAGCTCTTCATCTTTTAAAACACCCTGGATATACATTAGAATAAATGACCATTCTTGTTCAAAAATAGGTTTTACATTTATGATTGCTTATGAGAATAATCACTAAATTAAAAAAACTTTACAACTTAGAAAATAACAAAATTGACATTTCCTAGTAGAATATGATGCTTTTCAAGAAAGACTTTTAAAAAGGAAAGAAAAAAGTATTTTTTTATCTCATTTGATAGTTCTTTAATAGAATGTAAGGAAGATACAACAGCTTTTTTTTCTTAGCTTTTCTAAATCTTCAATGAAATGGTAAAACCAGAATTCTCCAGAAAACAGTACACATTATGATATGCAACATTTTTTCAGAAATAAGGAGGTGATTAATGCATTTGAGGTCTATCTTGTCAGTAGGAATAGGATAAATAACTCATTTGTAGGAGATCATTTCAATTTCCTAGTCATCTGCGTGCCACTTAAGAAATGACCTTTTCCAGGATATGTATGCTAAGTAGAGTACTAGTTCCTGAAGGAAATTTAAAAAAAATAATATTTCCTTGTGACCAATTGAGGTTTATTTTGAATGGCTCCTCCCATTTCCTCTCAATACCCAGCATGCCTAGAAAGAAACAAGAGTCTATTTGCAATGACTCTGTCCTTTGTGGTGAAAACCCTAAAAAATAACCATTTTATTTTTCTATGAAAATAATATAATCTACACACATGAATCCCCTATTATAGCAATCATTACCCATGGCCAGCTACATAATTATTGTCTAATGAAAAATACAAATATAGGGGGGAAATGTTGCATTAAAGGTACTAAAATATAACACTTTTTTCTGTAGTTCCTACTGGACTTGAGCTAGCTTTTTTTTTTTTCATTATAGCAATCATTACCCATGGCCAGCTACATAATTATTGTCTAATGAAAAATACGAATATAGGGGGGAAATGTTGCATTAAAGGTACTAAAATATAACACTTTTTTCTGTAGTTCCTACTGGACTTGAGCTAGCTTTTTTTTTTTTTTCCTATTATTTGATGTTAAATAGCATTCTAAGTAAAAATATTTTAAATAATCAGCATGATTTTACATTTGTCTTTACATTGTACAATGACAGTTTTAAATACATATATAGGGCCATTTAACTTGTGTGTAGAAGTTACACAATTCATTCTGTGGCGTGTATATGCATATGCATTTTTTTTTCTTACCAGGACAGTAGAATACTGCCCCAAATTAACTCAACTGTCTATATTTTACATATTGACACATGAACATTCTACTAACAATCTGGACCTTTACCTTACTGATAAGTAAGTAAAAACAGAAAGGAAAAGGAACTATAGGTTGCCCTCTGTTTCTATTTTCTTTGTTTCTCTTTCTTCTCATCTTTTAAGAGAGAGAGACTGGCAATTTTGACAAGATCTCACCATGTCATGGTTATCTCATCCCAGCCTTCTAGTTACAGAGGATTACAACTGTGCTCACCATGCACAGCCAGCCTCGGTTGGAATGGGAGCTAAACTCATGCTGACCATGTGGTCTCAGCCACAGTGTATTGGTGGCCTCCTTTTCCTTTTATGTCATCATTTCAGTATAAGTGATTGACTGCTAAAGAGAAGTAACACAACTAAGAAAGGCTATGATAAGGTTCCTTGGTCATTTGGCTCTTAGAAAATCATCACCTTCTTTCTGTACTCAAAGCAAGTTCTAGTTCACTTGGAAAGTGTGGCCTTCTTGGCCTCAACATCCCTACTTACTCCACCATAGGCATCACGCATTTACCTTATACTTATGTGGAATATTTCAGAATTCTCCTACATCGTGGGGCCACCAGAATTCTGTGCTCATGGGGCATTACTACATGTGAACAGGACAGCAAAGAGTGACAAACATGCACATTGCACATATCTCCTGGGCTCATGCTCTATTTCACTGTCTCAACTGATTTCAATTGCACAGCACAAGTTCAGAGAGAAATTACTAAGATTCTAGCAGACTGTGTCAGTGTAAAACTAAGGCTGTGGTCTTTCTGTGCTTGGGGACCTATGGAACTTCATGTCTGGGAATCCAGCTCTGGTTCTACCAGGAACCCTCAGCTGGTACTTCTCCAGGACTTCACTGCTTATAGGTATTTTCTCTCACCTGCCTAGTGAATTAGGTGATGTGGGGAAGATGTTTCCATAAGGTATTGGTAAGTATTCTCATAGCACCATTTTTGAGGTGTTTTGAGCATCTGACAGCTATATAAGCACATTTATTTTAAAGACAGAAATGCCCAGGTTAGTACTCAGAACATAAACTGAAAAGTTCAAAAGCAATTAATCAAAGGTTAAAATTAGTCAGTAAAGTCAGACTTTAATGACATAATTCTCCCAGCCTATTGATAAATGCCTTATGGTTAGTGTTATTTTTAATTGAAATTACCACTCAGCATAGAAGAATGTGGTATATGAACTCTAATATTCACTGGAAACACCAGTGTTCTGTACTTCTTTTTTTCAAGCCAAGCCTTAGAGACATTTTGTCTATGCTTTGTTGATATTGCCCGTGTTTACATTTGTTTATGTTCTAGAGACTTTAAATTATAAGCCTTAATAAAATATCAGACAGTACTGCTTTAGAATTCAATATTTGTCTCTTTCTGTTTCAGTACATATTATGAGATTTGGTAACATGTTAGACTATGGATATGAGGCACTAAATGTCTGATTTATTATATTAAAGGTGGGCACACTATTGACAGGAGGGAGCAAGTATAGCAGTTTTATTGCCTTCCTAGAAGAAATGGCAGAACATTAAAGCTAAGGAACTAAGAATATTGCCTCTTTCTCTAGCTTTGAAATAAATAAGATTTGCAAGGGCCATAGAATGATAGACTTTATTGACATGATAGATGACGCAGGTCTGGGATAACATCCTCGTACTGTATTTCACACTTACTGGCTTTAGAATGTTGGGCAAGTTATTTGAACTTCTGAAATTCCTTACTTAGAGATAATCATGCCTGGCTGTTGTAAGGATTCTATGATAGAGGATGTTTGTGGCTGGCACATCATAAACAGTCAATTAATAGTTTCTATTATTGATATAAATAAGTGGTACAGGGGTTAGTCGTGATGGGATTAGTGGACACAGGAGTAACAGAAGTAATAGATATAATGTGGTAATTCTTAAGGATAAACAGTTGAGTCACTTAGTGGATTAAGATAAAAGACTGCCTTACGACTACCCATAATTGACATCTTAGAATTGTCTAAATAAAGGCCTAGGTCTTCTGATTGCACTGTGTAGTTTGCCTTCATATGTTGATATGGTTGATTGTTTTCTGGCCATCATATAGTCACCATCACAAAGAAATGTTTTGGCACACAAAATGCACATGTGTTGCAACCAGTCTGTCTTGACCCATACCTCTCTGGTGAAATTCAGAACAGAAATGTATCCTTAGGAAGCCTTAATAATGGCTCAACAGGACCTAAAGATGACCTGCATCAGGGCTGGGAACCCTAGAATGACTGGACTATGTATGTATGTGGTTCGTTCATTCACCCAACTAATGTGTATTTAACATTGTCCAACAATGTCCTTGGACATTGTATATGTGCTAGGTAATGTGTAGAGACTATAAATTAATCAAATAAGAGTCTTCACTTTAAAGAATGCCTAGCAGCTGAGACCAGCTGTTAGCATAATGGCTATGTCACTGGACTCCCATGTAGTCGACCGTGGTTCAAATCTCAGACCCGGTGGCTTAAACTCACACTGGATGCATGTGTGTGCATGCCTAAAATACCGAGAGGAGAATGGAGGAAAAGGGATTGCACCCCAGGGGGTGATTTCTTGATTTTTGTCTCTCTATCTCTCTCTGTCTTTCTGGCCAGTACACGTGACCCTACAGCAAAAACCTCTAAAAAAAAGAAAAAAAAGAATGCCTAGAGGCAGAGATAAAAACATTTTGGGAAATAGCTGTCTCATAAGGTAGAAAGAAGCTTTGACCTAATGATCCCACATCTGTACATTTTTATAAGGGAAAAAGAGAAGTTAGCAAAATTATATGTACAATGTTGTTTACCAGTTCATTTATAAAAAAAAAATTAGTAATAATCTAAAAGTTCCAAGAGAGGGGCTGGTTAAATATATTTTATGTATATATAAAAATATTTTTAATTCTGTAAGCATATAATTAATAACATGGCAAGGTGGCATTTAGAAATAAAAGTAAATTAGAAATCCTTGTTACTGTTTTGAATAATGCACTTAAGGAAAAGTCTGGAGGACTTCATATCAGTAATGGCTATGACTGGATAATAGAATAACTGTGACTTTTTTTTCATTTATGTTTGTATTTTGCTGCCATTCTTAATCCACTGTTAATACATTGTTCTTATAAATTTTAAGATATATAAAATCCTTATTAAAGAAAGGTGATGATTCTAACTACTTTCAATATTAGCACTTTTTATATCAGAAAGGGACTCAGACATTGTTATACATATCCCCATAATTTAACAGATTAGGAATTGGATGCCTAAAGTGGTTAAGTGCAGAGTAGTTACGTGGCATCCCCCAAATTGAATTATAGGCAGGTCTGGGACAATTGATGTTTTCTGAACTTTAATTCATAATTCTCTTTCACTGCACATTGGTAATCCCCAAATAATCCTTTCAGAGGAAGTTCTTTCTGAAACAGTATGTGTGTTTCTCTGTGTGTATATTCATGCAACAAAAACATACAGATCTCTGAACTACTATTTTGTTTTATACGAATCAGATCTTCTGAATCTCAGTCCTTAATTTTCTTCCATGGCACAACGGCAGTCTCCAAATAATTCTTTTCAGGAATTAATAAAATAACTATACACATGCACATACACACACATGCATATACATACATACACACACATACACAGATATATATACATACATATGTATATATACACATAGCGACATATGTATATGTATATTCATGAAACATAACTATGCAAATCCACTTGCACAATTATCTTGTTATTTCTATGAATTTTGTGTGATAATTTCAATGATTATTTTCAATAACTTGAAAAATTGTTAGTGAAATTGAGATGTTTTCCATTTTCACTCAAGTAAAAATACATTTCAGGTCTACTATTACATAAGTCTATGTACAACAGCATATGGTGCAGTTCCTCGGACATTCATAATTTAAAATTAATTGTAGATGGACTGGGGAGAAGGACCGGGTTAAAAATGGATAGTAAAATTTGCAGTTCTTGTACAGAGTAGTCTGATTTATTAATAGTTCTGCACTAGCTAGCTTCAGCATGGACATCATTATCAACAGATTACTTTTTAAGGAAATATAAGTTTTACAATTTTTGCTTTATTGAAATAGAATCTGAATTTTAAATTTAATTATGTTATTAGAGTTAGAATACCACTACTGCCTATATTAAAATTTCATAACTAAATTATATAAATTTTAAAGTCATTACAATATTTTATTCATTATGTTGAAAATAACAAAAGGCAGATGAACTCTTTTAAAATACCTCTTTATGGATGTCCCAAATTTTATTCTCATTTATGCCACCAATTTCCCACAAGTAGATGCATGAGTTTCCTCAGAATACTTAAACTTCATTCTAATCGTAATGACTTCCAAATATTAGCATTTGTATTGGTAGAAATTACTGCTTCTTGAAGCAAATAGCGTATCAATCATTTTTAATAACGTCAATACCATCCTTAAGACATCATATTTCAAAATGTTTACATGTTTAGTGTGGTATAAACTAAATCTAGATGATTCATTTAATCACATTTCAGTTGACATTTTAGAGATTCTGGTAGCATATATTCACATTTTATAACAGCTATATTGGGAGGTAATCTATATGGTCCCAGATAAATAAGAGCTGGCTTTTAAGTCATTTAAAAACAAATGCCAAAATGATGTCATTATTTGTGTTTGTTTGACTTTGCATGTCTATACACTTCTCTATGTGTGCACACTTACTAGCAATGGCTTTTTTTTTTTTTAATTTGCTATAGGATGTATATCTTCGTGAGACAGAGAGGGGGAAAGAAGGTGAGAAAGTACCCTCTGGGGGTGCAATTCCTCACCTCTATTCTTTTCCCGTATTCTGGGCATGCACATGCATACACACATACCCAATGTGTTTTCTGCGCTACCTGTCTGGAACTCAAAGAGCATAGTGAGCCATGAGGAATTTAGCTGCCTTAACCACTATGCCCTTGCTGGCTCCAGCATTGACTTTTAAGACATACACTCTACCATCGGAAAGAAGTAAAATTACATCAATTTAAACCTGCTATTTCTACAAAAAGGCATATTTTAAAGTTACTTTAAGGACATTGTTTTAAGGTACAGGCTGATGTCTCAATTGCAAGTTGTCACTATGAATTTAGGCCTGATTGTTTTAATTCTGTCATTGGTGCGCTTCCAACTGTGTTTCTCAGTCTCTACTGGCTTAAGAAGGCTTCTACCAGCAAGATTCTCTCATTAAAGAAGAATTCGTAATGTTAGCCTAAATTAACTCTGAAATGCTTGTTTTTGAACATGTTTCAAAGAATTTTTTTGCATATATTTGCTTATTATCACATTCATCATATATAATATTCATCCTTTGTTAAGGACAGACTCATTTTCTGGGAAGTGGAATGAATTGACTAAATGAAGATTGATTCATTCATTGATTAAATGATTCATTTAGCAAAAAACCTCTGAAAACTTTCTATGCAATAGACATGTCTTTGGCTACAAAAATGACTGATTCAGTAACCACCCTCCACAAGCTCCAAATACAGAAAAGGTACAGTGGCTGATAATACAGATGGAACAATACTGATAACTATTCATCATAGTTGTTAAATGTGGGTGGTAAGTGCATGGTGGTTCATTATGCTATTCTTTCTTTCTTTCTTTTTTGAAAGTTTTCGTAAGTTTTTTTTAAAAATAAGTTCTTTATTAGGGTTTATTATACTCAATTAGGGATATGTATGCCATACTCTAAAAAAAGAAAAGGACATAAACAATAGACTTTGGACTGTTTTCCCTTTGGATGTTTCTCTTTCTGAAAGTGTCAGACCCATTGTACATAATTCAACTATTTCTCCCAGTATTAATTTCTAAAATACTCTTCTCTAAAAATCAAAAGGGTAATAAAAAACACCACTCAGATTCATCATCTTCAGAGTTGGAGTTCAAAGTGGGAATAGGAGCCTGTTTTTTGTTTTATTTTTTAATGTTTTTGTCATAGGATACATGCATTTGCTGGAATGAGGCAGAGAGAGACAGTAAGAGGAAAAGCAAGAAATCACCCTTTTGGGGGATGGCCATGCTGCAATCATTCTCCTCCATTACTTTTGCAGGATTTAGGGGCATACATATATGCATGATTTTCAAGCCTCCAAGTCCAGGACTTGAACTGCAGTCGGCCATATGGAAGTCCAGCGCCATAACTACTAAGTCATCTGCTAGCCCCTCAGAGCCCTGTTTCGAGCTATTTTGCAGACACCTCATTCTTTCCTTAGCCTCCATGTCATTACATTATATCTGTTGTCCATAACATTTGATTGATATCGGTAACTGTGTTATCCTATTTTCCTCTTTTTTTTTTTTTTTGAGGGGGGAGGATTTTCTGAATTATACCTGTAGTTTTCCATCATAAGTCAGGTTAATTTCATTTAAACATTTTTTTTTTTTTATTTAAAGACCCAAAAGAAAAAAAAATGGAAAATTTAGCAGCAATGGGAATATCTTAAAACTTTGATAAAACCAGGGACCAGCAGTTAGCATAATGGCTCTATTGCTGGACTCCCATGTAGTCCACCATGGTTCGAGACCTGGACCTGGTGGTTTAAACTCACGCCGGGTGCGTGTGCGTGTGTGTCCAAGATCCCAAGAGGAGAATGGAGGAGAAAGGATTGTGGTGTGGCCAGCCCGCCTGGGGATGGGTGATTTCTCGCTTTCTGTGTTTCTCTGTCTTTCTGGCGAGTGCACGTGCATTATGGCAAAAAAACCTCTCCAAAAAAAGAAAAAAAAAACCACTTTGATTAAATCAGTCAATGCTCATTTCAACTACATTCAAGTTTTCAAATATAAAAAAACTATTGTGCTTTATGATTGCTTTACAAGGACTGCTTTTCTAATATCTTAGGAAGAATTTTGCTTCTCTCTTCTCCTGTAAAGTGCTGTATCATATACTAAAAAGGTTCATATTTTTGTGTATTTTTATTTTCTGATACCTTTCAATAATGGTCTACTACTAGAGAGTGAGTGTAGTGAAAAAAAAAAAAAGCTAGTCAGATATTTTAGTTGTAAGTTTTTAATTTTTTCTTTTTGGTTGAAAAATAATGTAGATATGTGGAGGTCCAAGGTGATTTTAACATATGAGAGATCTTCAAGGTGTTCACACAAACTGTGTATTATGAAAAAACTTCCTACATAGATTTCAATTTTTCTTTTGTGTGAAAGTAAACTTGTTCTTTTATTCTATTTTCAATGAACTTTTTGAAATTCTTTCAATCTTGAAATTTCTACTTTCATGTTATGTTTTTATTTAATTCTTTTTAAAGTTTATGTTTTCTATGTTTGTATAAGGGTATATATTACAGTATTGATTGGAAAACCACCCAAGTGCCTATTAGTATAGAATTAAACAATTCATAAAGTATTAGGAAACCATTAAAAGCTTTCTAAGTACTGGAAGGTAAAGATCTTCGAAATGGTGACCAGCCATGATGGCACAGGCAGTCAGGCACTACTGTATGATTCTGTAGCCATATGAGGATCCCAGCTTAAGATCTTGGATTGATCTGAACTTATCAGGTATGCCTATGATCCTGGCTGGGTGGCTGGGGGAAGGATTGTGACACGGTAAGACTCTAACAAGGGCAGCCTCTCTCTCTCTCTCTCTGTCACACTCTCTCTATAAATAAATAAACTTTAAAAAAAATTTCTTCAAGCTAAGACTTCAGACTATAAAACTACTGTTGAAAATCACTGGGGAAACTCTGGGAGATATTGGGATAGGCAAAGGCTTCTTAAATAAGACTCCCAAAGTACATGCAATAATCCCTAAAATAGACAAGTATGACTATATCAGATTAAGAAGTTTCTGCACAGCAAAGGACACAGTAATTAGTGTGAATTGACAACCCTCAGAATGGGAGAATATATATATATACTTTTTTTTTTTTTTTTGGAGAGGTTTCCGCTATAGGGCGCGTGCGCTTGCCAGACAGAGAGAGACATAGAGACAGAAAGCGAGAAATCACCCCCCAGGGGGGATGGTCACGCCGCAATCCCTTCTCCTCCATTCTCCTCCCAGGATCTTGGGCATGCATGCACACACGCCCTGCGTGAGTTTTAAGCCACCGGGTCCGGGACGCGAACCGTGGTCTACTACGTGGGAGTCCAGTGACATAGCCATTACACTAACTGCTGGTTCCCGAGAATGGGAGAATATTTTTGTAGACGAGGCCTCAGATAAGGGACTGATAACCAGAATACACAGAGAACTCAAGTGGCTTACCTGAAAAAAAAATTATTAACCCAATTAAAATCTGGGAAAATTAGCTGAACAAAAAGCTCTTTAAGGAAGACATACAAACAGCCAAAAAGCATATGAGGAAATTCTCAACATTTCTCATCATAAGGAAGATGCAGATTAAAACCACAATAAGATACCACCTAACCCCTGTCAGAATAGTGAAGATTAAAAATACAAAAAGTGATAAGTGTTGGTGGTGTTGTGATGCAAGGGGAACTTTCCTATACTGTTGGTGTGTGTATAAATTTGTCCAGCCACTGTGGAGAACAATATGGAGGTTCCTCAAAGATCTACAAATAGAACCACCATTTGATTCAACAATGCCACTTCTGTGTATCTACCCAAAGGAAGGAAGAATGCTCAGTCAGAAAAGCACTTGCACATCAATGTTTATTGAAGCATTATTCATGATCGCTAAGACATGGAAACAACCCAAATGTCCACAAACAGATGAATTGATTGAAAAAATGAGGTACATATACTCTGTGGAATACTATTCAGCCATAAAAAACAAGACCCTGAGATTTAATAGAAAATGATTGAATATGGGGAGCCAGCAGTTAGCATAATGGCTATGTCGCTGGACTCCCACGTAGTCGACTGCGGTTTGCATCCTGGACCCGGTGGCTTAAAACTCATGCCGGGTGCGTGTGCGTGCGTGCCCAAGATCCCGAGAGGAGAATGGAGGAGAAGGGATTGCGGTGTGACCATCCCCCCTGGGGGGTGATTTCTCGTTTTCTGTCTCTATGTCTCTCTGTCTGTCTGGCGAGCGCATGCGCCCTGTAGCGAAAACCTCTCCAAAAAAAAAAAAAAGAAAGAAAGTGGTTGAATATGGAGGATTTACTGCTGAGTGAAGCAAGCCAGGCTATGAAAGAAATATATTGTATTTATCCACTTAATATATACCAACTATCTGCATTCTGTGGTAGAGACTGAAATATTGGAGGGCATAAAACGACACTGAATGCAGTGTGAAACCAGGGTGGGGGAAGAAAAGAAGAATATGGAGAAGGAAAGCAGGAGAAAAAAATAGGCATGATCTTTGTGGGACACAGAAATGGTTTATAACTTGTAGATAATAACATATATAGTATTCTCAACTGGACTGGTCTGGGAAGTATTTCATGTTAAGTTAATTTTCTTTACAAGCGAAATGATATATAGTGATTGAATGTTTAAAAAAATAAGAATTAAAAAAAAATCTGAAAAAAATGAAAAGCTATTTGCTGCTGACGATGTGGATAGTAATGCCTTTGTCTTGACTGATATGCATGGTAATTGTGCTGGAAAAAGAAATGTCATACAGTGTAAAAATGTATGTGATCAATTGTAATATAAAACATTTTAAAAAATTCTTCAGGTTAATAGCATTATGTAGGGAGGGAAAAAAGCAAAGGATATATAAAATATATAGTGTTCTGCCTTTTGTGTAAAAGGAGGGTGAGAAAATACCCAGTTTTATTTATAATTTCTCAAGGGAACTGAAAGAATCCACAAGAAAATAGACTGAGATGGGGTTTTTCTATGGGGGTTATGTGAACTTATGTCATTAGGGCCAAGAATAGGAAGAGAGAGAGAGAAAGTGAGAAATCACCCCCTGGGAGAATAGCCATGCCACAATGCCTTCTCCTTCATTCTCCTGTCTGGATTTTGGGCACACATGCACATGTACCTGCACCTGGTGTGTTTTTCAAGCCACTGGGTCCGGGACTTCCACAAAATCGGCCATGTGGGATCCAACCACCTTAACCACCATGCCACAGGCTGGCCCAGTGGTAGGAATTTTTTAGTGTTGTTTGCTGTGGTAACCCCAGTGCCAAAAATAGTACCTGGCACATAATAGTTTAAAATGATTTGTTTAAGTAATCAATCGTTTACTAAGTAACTTACCTCCTTTCAAAACATTGATTTACCACTATGTAAATGCTGGGTTAGCCACATAAGACTAACTTTGTCTTGTGTTGAATATAATCTATGGCTGATTTTTGCTGGTTTTTTTGGAAATGATTTGTAGAAATAGTCGATGATGTCAATGCTTTTAGATGCCAAGTTTCCTGAACATTTTAAATTTGATACCTTTAAGTATATTAACATTGTTTTATAAAGGTGATTCTTACTATTTTCATATTTATATAAACATTTGCAGTCTTTCATCTGGATATACATCCTCTGAATATCCATCATACGTATGTGACTTTTCATTCAGTTATACCTAAATTTTGAGGACCCTATTCCCATTTAATCAGTGTTAGAAAATACCTGCTGTTTTCTCAAATTGCTCATGATTCTCTTATAATTATGTACATAATGTAAATATAATTTCAGCCCATAAAGATGAAGGCAAGAATATTTTCTTGTAACTAGTACAGAGAAAATATAAGTATAGTAATAAGAGAGAGACTGACTAAAAATAATGGAGGTCAACAGGATAGGACTTAAAGGTCTTATGTTTATAAAGATATATCCTCTACTTTGAAGAAGTGATAGAAGACTGACTGTCACCCATAATCCCACCCTCATCTTATATGTTTTAATAAAAGATAAAGGCTAGAAATGTTAGATGTTACCTGAATGGCCGTTAGGTAATTTCCCTGTCAGAAAAAAAAGGAAATGGTTGCAGCCACCTTTGGCCAGAATTCTCTGACCAGATCCTTTCCTTACTGGCAGCTGACACCCATCGATGGGCTGATAAGGTCACATTTGCAAATAAGCTAATCAAAGTACATTCCTCCTTGTGACCCTACCCCTCTGCTCCTCCCATATAAATCCATCATATCACATCACCTCTAGTTGGTCTCATCCGTAGGGTGGGCTGAAGTACCTTTGGTTCAGACCCCTGGATGCTCTTTCTCTCAATAAACTTTCCTTTCTCTCTCTCTCTCTCTCTCTCTCTCTCTCTCTCTTTTTAAAGAATAATTTTATTTAACTTTATTTATTTTATTTATTTAATATGACCAGAGAGGAACAGAGTATATGTATGTGTTGGGGGTCAGTAGGGGAGTGAGAAAGCATACCTCCAGGTCCAGGACTTGAACTGCCATCAGCCATGTTGGAGTCCACCACCCTCAACCACCACCTGTGTGGAAAAAAAAGTGATAGAAGTGATAAAAAGCTTGCTTCTATTTAGAGATG
Source organism: Tupaia belangeri chinensis (assembly GCF_000334495.1). NCBI lineage: Eukaryota > Metazoa > Chordata > Mammalia > Scandentia > Tupaiidae > Tupaia > Tupaia belangeri. Next base: position 223,777 of record NW_006159908.1, on the reverse strand, counting down.
CTACATTCTGCAGTTGATTGTGTCTTAGGACTATTTTTAAGCACACTGTCTTAAAGGCATGAAGTCATAGATATGGGGGTCAGTAGGGGAGTGAGAAAGCATACCTCCAGGTCCAGGACTTGAACTGCCATCAGCCATGTTGGAGTCCACCACCCTCAACCACCACCCCACCTGCCAGCCCCTCCTTTTCCTCTTGTGTGGAAAAAAAAGTGATAGAAGTGATTAAAAAGCTTGCTTCTATTTAGAGACGCTACATTCTGCAGTTGATTGTGTCTTGGGCCTATTTTTAAACACACTGTCTTAAAGGCATGAAGTCATAGATAAGCCTAAAGTGCAGATGACCTGCATAGGAGAATTCAAACTCACTGTAAAATAACACGTCTGCAAAATATAGCAGACCTTTTTCATGTCTTAAGAAAGGGAACTTATGGTAATAAAGAAATGATGACGCTACATTCTGCAGTTGATTGTGTCTTGGGCCTATTTTTAAACACACTGTCTTAAAGGCATGAAGTCATAGATAAGCCTAAAGTGCAGATGACCTGCATAGGAGAATTCAAACTCACTGTAAAATAACACGTCTGCAAAATATAGCAGACCTTTTTCATGTCTTAAGAAAGGGAACTTATGGTAATAAAGAAATGATGATGGGACTTTAATGCTGTTCTCAACAAAATTGTAAGTTCTGTGAATTAGAAACCTTGTAATATAAAAGATTAAATGAGTAGCATATGTAAAGAATGTGCTATCGTGTCTTGTGTGGCGTAAGCATCATTTGTTTGCTGTTATCATCATCATCATTTTT
>NW_006159908.1:191180-222960 GCF_000334495.1 Tupaia belangeri chinensis | reverse complement strand
CACAGCACCTCGGTGACTTTTTGCTGAGTATATGTGCAATTGCCAGTGGAATTATTATTGGAATGAAATGATTGAAACAGCAATTGTTTCCTTATAAAAGAACTGCAAAAAAGGAAATTACAGAAATTTAATGATATAGTACAAAAGCAATTGTAGGGGAAAAGTTTGTTAATTCCCCTTTAATTAAAATATCCTCTGTTTAGCCCGTTATTCTATAAAGTCTACTGAACTAAAGAGCGTTAACTGTCAGTGTTCAGTAATTAAGACCAGTGTCGTTTTTACTTCTAGTTATCTACAGAGGGCAGCAAAGAGCTTTAGTTCAAAGACTAGCAGGTTTGATAGCAAAATTTTAGAGCCGCTTTCTGATTCAGTATCATTTGAAGTACCGTGAAACGTGTCAAAGTCAAGGTTTGGTTTTGCTAAACTTACATGATTGTTGCTTGCCATACATAGAAGAGAGCCGGAAAAACACATGGATCAGAACCAGCTTCTTTTTTCTTTTTTCTTTTTTCTTTTTTGGAAATATTTTTGCTATAGGGTGCGTGTGCTCGCCAGAAAGACAGACAGAGAGAAAGAAAGCAAGAAATCACCCCCTGGGGTGATGGTCATGCCACAATCTCTTCTCCTCCATACTCCTCTCAGGATCTTGGGTGCACTTGCGCCCGGCGTGAGTTTAAGCCACTGGTTCTGGGACTCAAACCACATTTGACTACATGGGAGTCCAGCAACATAGCCATTATGCCAACTGCTGGTCCCCCAGGACCAGCTTCTTAACTGCAGTCAAGGAAAGGTAGCAAATCAGTACACAAGGTCAGTCATTTTGTTCAGACTGTTCCAAAGCATGATATTAATAGTGATAGGCTTTTAATAAAATACTAGATTTTTGTTTATGAATTATTTTATGATAAAAATACTTATTTTATTCAAAATAAAAATATTATCTTACTAAAGTATTACAAAATAAATTATCAGGTTCTTATAAATATAGATTATTATATTTTATAAAATTCTAAACTGATAACCATTAATGAATAGTGTAGTGAGACAAACTCTATAATAATTTAAGGAATTTCATTTTGGGGACAACCCCATTAAAAAAGCTATATCTCTAACTCTTTACTTTTTATTCATTAACTTTCTTTCTTTCTCTCTCTCTCTTTCTTTCTTTCTCTCTCTCTCTCTCTCTCTCTCTCTCTCTCTCTCTCTCTCTCTCTCTCTCTCTCTCTCTCTCTCTCTCTCTCTCTCTCTCTCTCTTTCTTTCTTTCTTTCTTTTGTCATAGGGTACATGCACTCACCAGAGAGAGAGGGGAAGGGAGAAATCACCCTCCCCCGTAGGGGGTATGGCCACACCACAATTCCTTTTCCTCTACTCTCCTCTCTGGATTTTGGGCATGCATACACACATGCCCAGTATGATTTTTCAGGCACCTGTGTCTGGGATTCAAACTGCACTTGGCCATGTGGGAGTCTAGTGTCTTAATGCTGGCCCCATTAATATTTTTTATGAGTTGGTAAAACCCCAAATTGTCTAGGGCTATTAGCCCTCCTGTAACCAGTGTAGTAATTCATTGTTCCATATTAGGATTTGATTTTGAGATAAAGTTTACCTTAGAGTAGGTTTATTAAGATATGCCCTTGAGGTCAACCCTCATGGATGAATGGGAAGAAAGATTGGGCAAAGAAAATGTTGAGCTACAGTTCAAGCCCAATTCCACAGGATGCTGTGGACCTACGGTCATCAGGAGAGTCGCAATGCATTTTTGCCTAGAAAAACATAGAGAAGGATATCATGACTTTTCCGAGGACCTAATAGATGGCCCTTCAGAATACTCTTAAGTCAGGCTGAGAGAGTGAGACTTTATCCTCTCACCTGGGTCAGTTGGTAGATGTGGACCACTTCTAGGAAGGGACATGACCTTTGGATTAGGCAGCTTGGGCGATCCCTGCTGAGGCAAGTCTTTCCTTAAAATGGTATTTGAGAGAGAGATCACAATGTCCACTACATTCATATAAAGTGTAAAATCATCCAAGTGCCTTATGCCAAAATGGAAGGGATGTTTACATGAACTGAGTAAGGTTTGTTATCTTCTGCAGTAGTGATTCATTAGTTCAGTCCAATATGAAGCTATTACAATAGCCGGTCTGTGTTAGGTTCCTTCAAGTTCTAGTTCTTAACAGGTGAGACAGATGGTTAATGAAAATATTGAAGTAAATACTAAATATATCAAAAGTTTACATTAAGAACAAAACACTGAAAAACAAATGACAAAGTGACTGGGGAATGCCTAATTGTTCTTAAAAGAACATTTTACAACACCTTCAGGCCTTGTTCATTTTTCAAAGAACCAATTTAGATAAGGACAACTGATGTGTTATTTTGAAACTTTTCTAATCTCCTGATTTAGGAAAATCCTTAGAGGACCAGTACTAAAACAACATGGACCAGCTGCAACAAGAAATTGGTTTTGTTTTAAAATAAACTGAATTGCAGTTTAGTGTTACAGAATAAATATGTAAGTACTTAAGAAATGTGGACAAAGAAATAAAAAGAAAATTAAAAAAATTACAGATGCTTTCTGGAGTCAGAGAAAACCACTAATAATTATTTTCATTTTTCTTATAATTTTTTCTTCCAGACATTTATAAAGTTTTGGTTTATATTTTCTCACTTAGAGAATTATTTACTTCCTATTTTGTGAAAAAATATTCAAATGTAAAGATGTACCAAGTGCAGGTTGCTCCACTTATGTGGCACACAGAGCACCTCATCAGCAATGTTACAAATAATGATAATAGCCGAACTACAGTGTATTTCAACTGTTTCTTTGGGAGAAGCTCCACAAAATGGAATTACTTAACCACAGAAAGTAATGATAACATTTAGATTCTTAATATTTTGCCAAAATGTAATCCAAAATAGTATGTATCAACTTACAGTATTTCTATATTTTTCAATAACTCTTGCAAAATTTGGTAAGAGAGTATTTTGTGTTGTCTAATTTTTAAACTTCTTTGATTATTAAGTGAAAGTAATTTTTTTAAATTCAGTTATACATCTTTTTCTTGGAAATGATCTACTCTTAATAGAATAAGTGCTTTTTAAAAGTTGATTTTTAGGAACCCACACATGGCGTAGTTACATCGCTGGACTCCCACGTAGTCGATAGTGGTTTGAATCCTGTACCCTGCAGCTTAAAACTCACACCGGGGATGTGAGTGTGTGTGCCCAAAATCCTGAGAGAAGAATGGAGAAGGGATTGCAGTGTGGGCATCCCCCCAATGGTGATTTCTTGCTTTCTGTCTCTCTGGGAGCGCAAATGCTCTATAGCAAAAATCTCTAAAAATAAATAAATAAATAAAAGTTGATTTTTAAGTCCTTTTGTACCTTAAGAATATTATTCTTTATACATTGAAAACACATTCTTTATACATTAAGATACTTTGTTGCAATTATTTTCCCCCGTTTGCCGTGTTCCCTTCACTTTTTTTTGTTGTTGTTATGATTTTTACCATAGGGTGCATGTGCTCCCTGGAGAGGAAACAGAGACAGTAAGAGGGAAAGTGAGAATTATCTCCTCCAGGGACAATGGTCACCCCACAATCCCTTCTCCATTTTCCTCCTGGGATCTTGGACATTCACATCCAGGTGCCCGGAGTGATTTGAAAGCCACCAGGTCCAGGACATGAACTGCTATTGGTCATATAGGAGTCCAGCACCACAACCACCATGTCAACTGCTGACCCTTTCCCCTCACTTTTTTTTTTTTTTTTGAGAGGTTTTGCTATAGGGTGTGTGTGCTCGCCAGACAGACACAGACAGAGAGACAGAAAGAGAGAAATCACCCCCCAGGGGGGATGGCCACGCTGCAATCCCTTCTCCTCTATTCTCCTCTGGAGAGCTTGGGCACTCATGCACATGCGCCCGGTGTGAGTTTAAGCCACCAGGTCCAGGACTCGAACCACGGTCTACTACATGGTAGTCCAGCGACATAACCATTACGCTAACTGCTGGTCCCTCCCCTCACTTTTGATTACTTTCTGAACTGTAAACATTTTGTGAATTCAAACATAGAATTCTTCTCTTTGCAAGTTCTTTCTTAACTTTTATGTTTCTAAAGTTCTTTTCCAGATATTACATGTAAATCCATCTAAATTTATTATAGTGGTTTTAATAAAATTCTTTGTAATACATTTATATTTTGTTATGATGTTTCCCAGAAAGTGAGGATATAAACTGTTTTTCCAATGAATTACCTCAGATCATTTACTGGAGAGTCAGTCAAACTTTTTTTTTTATTCAACCTGAAGCAAAAATAATTTACATCATAATTTGAAATACACATGACACATATGTATTTCACACATATACATAGATACATGTTCACATGTATGTATAACAAATGAATGGGCCTCAAATAATTTTTTATTCTTAATATGTAAAGAACCCTGATATTTACTATTTTATTTTGAAAATATCTATCTTCTATTCATTCCACTTCATTTCATGAAAAAACAAAAAACCTATAGTCCACAAAATAGATTTAAGAATTTATTAATTGTTCTGATCTACCCTTTGTAAATATGATTTACTGAATCTATGGTGATAAATCCCTTATTTTATACTGAATTTTATATTCTACTGTATGTTAAGAACCATAAATTCTCTTCTGTTACTGTAAATTTTTATATAAAGTTATAGTGTTCAATGATTTAATTTCTCAGTGCTTTAATATTTTATAAGGCAAGTCTCTTCCTTATTACTCTGAATATATTATAGCTAGTCTTGCACATTTATTTTTTGTAGGTTAATTTAATTATTTTGTCACATTTCAATTTACAAAGTTTTTTCTTATTTTTTTAGAATTATTTATTTATTTAATTCCATTTGTTATTATTATTATTTATTCTTAGTTTGACCAGAGAGAGACAGATATAGGATGAAAAAGTGAGAAAGCAAGCCACCAGGTCTAGGTCTCAAACTGTGGGAATGCCTTTCACCACCACACCACCTGCTGGCCCCAAAGTTCTTTCTTTATAAAGAAAAATAAAAATTTTATAAGACACTCTAATCATAAATTAATTTGGGAAATGACATTTTTCACATGAAGGAACATGGTATACTCTTCCATTCTTTGAGTACTAATTTGATGTTTCTCAGTAAAGACTTCATAGATTTATTAGGAAGCTTATTTCTTGTTGCTTTCATGAACAGATATTCTATTTGGTAGCATAATTGTTATGTAATAAAATTAATTATTAAAGCTTGTAGTAAATGTCTAATAGTTTATTAGTTGACTTTATGTGTTCTTAGTTATAGAATATGTCTAAAAATGATCGTAATCATAAGAGATCAGTTCTATTTAATGATTTCTGTAAGCCCATCTATATCCTAAGCATTTTACAGTATCATCATCTTTGAGCCAACTTTAAACGGTAGATATCCTTAGTATCTCATTTCACATATAAGTCAACTGAGGCACTTACTTTCTACTTTCATTTTCTGCCTTGCTGATAGTTACATCTTTTATGCTTCTTGCCTTTTTGCATTAGCTAGAGTTTCTGGAAATATATGAACTATCAGAGATGATAGATGACATCCTATTTCAATTCTTGACTTTAACATGAATGTCTCTAATGCTTTGTTGGTAAATATGTTTTTTGTTGCTTGGAAATAAATATTCTTTAATATGTTAAATAAATGACTTTTATTAAAATTTATTGAATTCTTTGAAATTAGAAAATAAAGTCGTCCTAAAGAATGTTTTACTAAACTACTCTGATGATTATTCATTTGTAATATTAACTGTTTACATGTTAAAAGATATTCTTATGAGCGAGAACAGGAAATAGAGGGGAGGAAGGGATGGAGAGATACAGAGGTAGGTATTTTTGACAGGATTTCCCTGTGTTCCCCCTACTCCAGCCTTCCAGTTAGCTCCGATTAATGCAGCCACACCTAGTGTGTTCAGATTGACCTGGGAACCAAACCTGGGCCTCCCATGGGCCTTCTAGCCTCACATATATTCTCTCCCAGCTGGACCAGACTTTCTAATACTAATTTTAAAATCTACTTTATGTTTCTCCAAGTTTCTAAAAATTATGACATCATGTTCTTACAAATATAAGACTTCTCCACAATTAAAAATAACCTACCCAGTCTTTTCTCTGAATTCATCCTAAGAAGCAATTATTGTGTCAGGTGCTGGTTTCTCATTGTTGAGGATTCAAGGCTGTGGCTTTAGCTAACAAATCAGTCTAAGTACCAGGATGTTTAAAAGTGAATAAAAGCCAAGAGATCAAATTGAAATAAATAAATGGTGAACTTATTATAGTTTAATAATTCACATTGTTGGTATCTGCCTATTTATATTATTCTGTTATATTTTTCATAACCCACCTGTATATCTTTTATTTGTCCATAAGTACCAGTTAAATCCAAACATTTTACTTCCCTGCCCTTTAGCCTTCATTTTTGCCTTCCACAAAGGAGAAATGAAAAAAGAGATTGATTTCATACCAGAACTGAATTTTCAGTGCTTAAATAGCTGCTGTGTAATTTAGAAGAAGAAATTGTACTTGGTCTCCGATTTCTAGGAAACACATGTTTGAGCTTGCATAAAGTATGAGGAGCTGACAGGGCACACCTGCCAAAGGTTTAAAAGGGGAATCATCTCAAACAGCCTAAGCCCAATTCCTCTGGGATGTATGTGTTGGAATGAAGCAGTAAGTGCCATCAGGTATTTGGGCATCTGTGAAGCTAGGTGACAGTTTGGTACCCAGTTAAAGAAAGAAAATGTCTCTGGGTCTTTTCTTGCTTAATTTTAAGAGATGTCAATAAAGTAAAGACAGGTGAATTACTTATTTTCTCTAAATTTTTACTGAAAGAGCCACAAAGGAAAGTTAACTGTAGACGTGTGACTATAAATGATGTATTTCTTACATTTATTTGTATATTTCATTGAATTTAAAGGACTTTAAAGTGTCTTGCTGCATCAGTTTTGTGTGTGTGTGTGTGCGTGTGTGTGTGAATGAAATTTGTCAGAACTGGCAAGTACTTTTTGTTTGTTGAATTTGGTACCTTCAAAATTCTTATGTTAAAATCCTAACCCCTATATCTTATAATGTGACCCTTAGAAGTAAGGTCACTACTGGGCCAGCAGGTGGCATTGTGGTTAAGGGTGTTAGACTCCCACAGGGCCGACTTCAGTTTGAGTCCAGAGTCCCAGACTTGGTGGCTTGCTTTCTCACTTTCCTTCTTTCTTTCTCTTGCTCTGTCCCTCTCTGGTCAAATTAAAAATAAATAAATAAAGTTAAATAAATTAATTCCTTTTAAAAAATAAGAAGTAAGGTCACTACTGATGAAATTAGTTAAGATGAGTTTATTAGGGTTGACCCCTAATCCAATATGCCTCTTGTCTATGTAAAAAGAGATGAGGGACCAGCAGTTTGCCTAATGGCTATGTTGCTGAACCCCCATGTAGTCAACTGCGGTTCAAGTCCTGGACCCAGTGGCTTAAACTCACGCCAGGCGCATGTACGTGCATGCCCAAGATCCCCAGAGGAGAATGGGGGAGAAGGGATTGTGGCATGGCCATTCCCCCTAGGGGGTGATTTCTCACTTTCTATCTTTCTTTCTCTCTCTTTCTGGCAAGCGCACATGCCCTATAGCAAAAACCTCTACAAAAACAAAAAAGAAAAGAGAGATGATTTGAAATAATGACTCACATACCTAGAGGGACTGTCAGATGAAGACTAGAGTTACACTGCTACCAGACAAGGCTCTAGTAGGAGATGGGAGAGACAGAAAATATCCTTCTCTAGAGACTTTAGAGGTCCCTAACTCTGCTGATGGTTTAATTTCAGATTTAAGACCTCCAGAACTATGAGACAATAGGTGTCTGTTTTTCTAAGCCACCCAAGTGTGCTTATGGTAGCCATAGAAAATGGATATACCTTCTAATTGTACACAATAAGTGAAGTGATTTTACTCTTTAAAGACAAAGATAAAACTTAGTGGGTATATGATATGTATTGTGAGTGAATGCCCCATAAAATTAAGTTTAGGTAATGTTTTGTAATCCCAACACAATGTAAGTCTTAGGCTGTTACTAAGAACACCAGCTAAAAGACTGTCAGGTAAAATTATATTTGAAAAACATTTAATGCATTAACTTCAAAGAAATTGAAAATTCAAGTGGATAAAAGTCTTATGAAAGATACTGCTTTATGTTTTAACTATAGCTTTGGTCTCTTTTGTTGAGAAACATTTATCTGTATAAAACTTAGTTTTGGATAAATATATATAAATATATGTATACACCTCTATAGAAAGGCTCCAAAAAAACATTTGAGTAAAATATTTGTTTCCCTTTTCTTGAATTATCCTTTAAGATCCTTGTAGCTCTATTGGGTTCATTCTTTGTCTTCACAGTACATGTATATTACCTTTGGTGTTCACATCTTGTTTCTCATTTCTCAATTCTTTAGTGTACAAGTTGCAGGCTAGGTCTGCAGTTTAAGTTACCATGCAGGTAGAAGGTTGTGCTTTCTCTTTCCAGCTGTTACCTACTTCTTGGAAAAAGTAGTAACTCTCTGTAGCATTATGAACTTTCAGTGAACTTTTGTCGCTAAAAACCGGCATTATATTGTACTATACATTGAGAAATCAATCAAAATAAAAATTTTTACTTTTACCAAAAAACAACAGCAACAACAACAAAAAACACCAGCTGAGGGCATGAGTGAATTCTGTATTACTTTTATATTAAGTAACACTTATTTTTCTTTGGGGGGGAGTTAATTTTAATTGAGGGTCAAATCGTTTAAAACATTTTCTTTAATCCCTTATCCCAGTTGATCAGCTGATGGATCTGTATATTTTAAATGGTGCAGTTTTTAAAATCTCTGTGGTATATTTTTCACTCATGATTATTCTTCTTAGACAAGGGTTATTGAATTAAGTGATCTCTAAAATAGTTAGCTGTAATTGTATATGTTGATAGCAATGAACATTAAATCCCCCATTTATCCAGTTTAGCAAACAGTCTATTGGACATAATTAAATATTTTGAATTATAATATTTAAAGCATTAGACTACATTTAATTGTTACCTCTGTAAAATATAATCTATCACTACTTTTGATTATAGAATATAAAGACTTTTATTATCTTTTTTTTTTTTTTTTTTTTAGAGAGAGATTTTGCTTATCAGGTACATGTGTTCACCAGGGACAGAGGGAAAATGATAAATCACTTCCCCCCACCCCAAGAGGGGATGGCCATGCTGTAATTCCCTCTCCTACATTCTCTTCTTGGGATTTTGGGCACATACACACATGCACCCAGCGTGACTAGGTCTGAGACTCAAACCGCAATTGGTCATGTGGCAGTTAAGCACTTTAACCACTACACTACCTGCTGATTCCAAGACTTTATAATATCTTAAATCACCATTAAAATACTTATCATTCTTAAATAATTTTGAAGGTGTCTGGAGTAACTTATCTCCTTAAGCTGTGTAAATGTTGTGTAAACTATGCTTCTATTGTAATTATTACTCTCCCTAATTAAGGGAGATTGAATTTTGAAATGAGCATTAATTGAACAGACATGTATAATTTAGTAAAAATACAAGAGATAATTGATGAGTATTCATGGAGCAGCTTCTGGGCACTGAAAGTGGAAATTTAAAAATCAAGACAAAGAATTTTTAAAAAGTAATTAGTTCTACAGAGTTTTTATTGAATTAAACAGCTGCAATCTCAAGCATATTTTGTTATTGATATGGCTATTAGATTACCTACTGACTTTTAATTTTCTTTTAAAATTAAATTTAAAGTCCAGTAAACTGTTCTGTAATTGTTTGAAAAGCAATCTACTTTTTGAGCACATAGGAATAAGAAAATATGAAGTGTCCCTTTTAGGGAAACTTGAAGAAGGCATTCAGGGTTCTGCATTATTGAAAGCCAGTTGGGCTTGCACTGGATGTGGCCATGGAAAGGACAGAGGCTTTCTGCTCTGCTAGTGAGAATATGCCTTCTCTGTATTCCATATTGATATGAAAGTTAAATGCTGCTTAAAGTCATCATGCTAGTCAAAGCAACCCTTAAAAATCTAGACAACAAATGAATATTTAGAACCATAATATTTCTACTATTAACTCTATTGTTGGTGATTTGGGGAGACCAGTTGACATGGATGCTGAAAACTTAAAAGAGGCACAATATGAACATTTTTTTTCTATTTCCCTCTATTTAAATACATGTTTTGGGTACAGGAGATGGCATAATGACTACGTCATTGGACTCCCATGTAGTTGACCACAGTTCAAGTCCTGGACCTGGTGGCTTAAAACTCACACTGGGCATGTGTATAAGCGTGCTCAAGATCCTGAGAGGAAAATGGAGGAGAAGGGATTGTGGCGTGGCCATCCCCCAGGGGGTCATTTCTCGCTTTCCGTCTCTCTACCTCTCTCTGTCTTTCTGGTGAGTGCACATGCCCTATCACAAAGAAACTTCTCCAAAAATATTAAAATATTCTGAATTTCCCCTTCTCAAAAAAATTAATGAGTATGAACCATAACTATGTGAAAATGATTGACAGGAAGAACTCTGAAGAATACTAACATTTAAAGAGGAATAGGGACAGCGGACCCTGCCAAGAGACCCAAATGGAGGGGGAAGGTCAAATAATATTATCTTGTGATTCCACTGATGCCCGGGGTGGAAAGTGTTTCAAGAAGTTGGGAGTGAAATAGTGATTCAGGCAAAGGCTCAGCAATGGATATGGATACCACTAGGTGAAAGATTATTTGCATGTGCCAAAGTATCATCACACATTTGCTTACTAAGCACAAAGGGGGAAAAATAACTTCAGAAAGAAATATCTGGCAGATACTAATGCTACTAATTGATCAACTTAGCATCACTAGCAGTGGGACCATCTGATATTAGGGATCTCCTGCTAGAATGTATTATGAAGCAATATCACCTATGAAGAAATCTTCTCCAAAAGATATTTAAACTCTGTTTTATTAAACCTATAACCTTGTTCACATAGGAGAGTTTAATTGAGCAAGGAAAGATTTGCAAATCGGGCAGTGCTAGAACCAGTGCTGAGGAACTTCAAGTTGCCACTGGTCATGGATGAAAAACTTTCATGGACAGGGAAAATAAATGATTTATAGAAAATAGAGGTGAAGCAGAGAATCAAATGAATTGGTTACAGCTTGGTGTCTGTCTATTTAAACATTGTTTAAACAGTGGACTGTGTGTTATTGACTGAAGCAGGGCTGCTATGACTCAGCCATTTGTTAAGGAAACAGACTCCCAGATTAGGTTGTGGTCTTTTATGAGAACTTGAGTATCTGAGTACAGAGGCCTTCTTAGGCCAATGTCGTTTGATTTAACAGCCTTAACCTCCATGTTGTAGAAGATACAGGAATTTAAAGAATAATGTATGAAAACACAAAGAAACAATCAGATATATCTAGATTATGAGCCATCCCAAAGACAGCTTTCTATATATTTCTTCAAAGGGGTCATGTCATCTTGGAAAAACAAAACATGGAAAGACTATTGAAAATTAAAAGGGTTTAAAGAACATAAGAACCAAATGTACTGCATGATACTTGAACATGAACTTAGAAGTAAAGCAGCTGAAAGACATGTCAGGGACAATTAAGAAATACATATGTACTATGTGGCAGATAATACTAGCAAATTACTGTCAATTTTCTTAGTTGTGGAAATGGCACTAAATGTTGTAGGAAAATGTCATTATTTTTGGAAAGTGCAAGTTGTAGTATTTAAAGGTGTCTGCATGACATATTCACAACTTACCTCTGCAATTATTTAGCAAAATACACACCCACGCACACACAAATGGCAAGATGTTAAGGATTATTGAGGAATCTAGGTGGTAGGCATAAATGTAGTTAATCATTGTACACTTTAAACTTTTCTCTGTATTTCAGTTTATTCCTGGAAAAAAAATAATAAAAACACTGTATGTGGAGGGTGTCAAATGCTGCTGAATGATTCAGCAAGAGAAGGATAAATTTAGCAGGAGGGATGGAGTTTGTTTCTTCTATGAGAGCAATTTTAGCCATTTAACAATAGATTAAAAAGTAAAACAGAGATGAGAAAAAGAAATAGTAAGTTTAAACAATATTTGGAAAAAGTTACATTAAGAAGTAGAAAGAAGGGAGTCTGAAAATCAAAGGAAATGTATATTTGAAGGAGAAATTTCTCTTTTTATTTTTTTGTCTTGTTAGACCTTTTGGTTATTGTTTTGTTTTAGATTATGCTTGTTTGAAGAGAGAAAGAGGTGGCTGGTTCAGCACACATAGAAAAGTAGGAGAGGAAGGGATTGAACCTGAAAGAGAAAGAGTGGAGGGGGCTGTTTCAAGAGTTTTAGAATTAGAGGGAACCAGCAGTTAGCGTAATGGCTATGTCGCTGGACTCCCATGTAGTCTACTGCGGTTCGCGTCCCGGACCCTGTGACTTAAAACTCACACTGGGCGCGTGTGCGTGCGTGCCCAAGATCCCAAGAGGAGAATGGAGGAGAAGGGATTGCGGCGTGACCATTCCCCCTGGGGGGTGATTTCTCACTTTCTGTCTCTCTGTCTGTCTCTGTCTGCTCTGTCTGTCTGGCAAGCGCACGTGCCCTATAGCAAAAACCTCTCAAAAAAAAAAAGAGTTTTAGAATTAGGGGGACCAGCAGTAGGATAATGGCTATGTCACTGGACTCCCATGTAGTCGACCACATTTCGAGTCCCGGACCTGGTGGCTTAAACTCAGCCAGGCGCGTGTGTGTGCGTGCTCAAGATCCCAAGAGAATGGAGGAGAAGGGATTGCGGTGTGACCATCCCCCCTGGGGGGTGATTTCTCACTTTCTGTCTCTCTGTCTGTCTCTGTCTGCTCTGTCTGTCTGGCAAGCGCACGTGCCCTATAGCAAAAACCTCTCCAAAATAAATAAGTAAATAAATAAAAGTAATAGTTTTAGAATTAGGTAGGTATGAATAAGGTATCAAAACAAAGGGAGACAGAAACAGATTATCACTGATACTTTATAAACTAGCTTTAGGGACCTCACTTGCATGATCCTTCCCAAGATCTTGTAACTAGTTTGCATTTCTTTTTCTTTTTCTTTTTCTTTTTCTTTTTCTTTTTCTTCTTCTTCTTCTTTTTTTTTCCAGTGAGATTTTTGTAATTTTTCTTCTTCTTCTTCTTTTTTTTTTCCAGTGAGATTTTTGTAATAAAGCACATATGCTAGCCAGAGAGAGAGAGACAGTGAGAAATCGCCCTCCAGAAGGGATGACCATGCTGTAATCCCTTTTCCTCCATTCTCCTTCGGGATCTTGAGCATGCATGCACACATACCTGGCGTAAGTTTCAAACCTCCAAGTCTGGGACTTGAACCACTGTCAGCCATGTGGGAGTCCAACCATATAACCATTATGCCATATGCTGGTCCCTGTATTTATTTTTCTTTAAAAGGGTCCTCCAAATTGTATAAACTAAGATTATATAAAACCTGGATCCACATGTATGATAAGATATTCAGTAAGAACAAAAAAGAATAAAGCTTTTATATATATAAAATTGAGCTTCTCAAACTTAAACATCTGGAAAGCTTGTTAAACCACGGACCCCCTGAGTAGTAGTATATTATACCTTAACTTTACTGATGAAGAAACTAACACTCGAAAAGCTTATATCCTTCCCAATATCAGACAGCCGGTACTAGGCCTCATGTACTATGATTTCAGTGGTCCTTCCTCTGTACCATGCATGCTCTATTATAGTACTAGTATATAATATCATAAAACTACTATTCTTAGAGTTAAGATAAAATTAGTTTGCTGACTCCTTAGAGTAAAATGCAAATTTTGAGAACTTTAAACTAAACTATCCTATTTTCATTTACTAAGGATAAAGGATTTTCCCCTACCTTATTTGCTTGTTTTTCTTTTTTTTAGAGGTTTTTGCTATAGGGCGCATGCACTTGCCAGACAGACAGAGAGAGACAGAGAGATAGAAAGTGAGAAATCACCCCCCAGGGGGGATGGCCACGCTACAATCCCTTCTCCTCCATTCTCCTCTCAGGATCTCGGGCACGCACGCACATGCGCCTGGCGTGAGTTTTAAGCCACCGGGTCTGGGACACGAACCACGGTTGACTACATGGGAATCCAGCAACATAGCCATTACACTAACTGCTGGTCCCAATGCTTGTTTTTAATAGAGACATTTCAGAATTTAAAATAACATAAATCTTCCCTTGACTATATTCCTACATTCGTTTCTATTGTCGTACAATAAGCTATCCACAAGTTATCACAGAGGCTTAAAACAACATAAATTTATTATTGGGTCATTAGAAGAGTCATAATGCATTTTCTCATAGAAAAATATGTTATGACTTTTCCAACAACCCAGTATTTCAGAACTTTCATGAGTCAAGGGTCTAGGCATCCGTTAGTGATTTCTCTGCTCAGAGGTTTTTTTGTTTTTTTTTTTTTTAGAGGTTTTTGCTATAGGGCGTATGCGCTTGCCAGACAGAGAGAGAGAGACACAGAGACAGAAAGCGAGAAATCACCCCCCAGGGGGGATGGTCATGCTGCAATCCCTTCTCCATTCTCCTCTTGGGATCTTGGGCATGCACGCACATGCGCCCAGCGTCAGTTTTAAGCCACCGGGTCTGGGATGCGAACCGCAGTAGACTACATGGGAGTTCAGCAACATAGCCATTACGCTAACTGCTGGTTCCCTCTGCTCAGAGTCTTATCAGACCTGAAATCAAACTGTTGTTTGGGGCTTTGATCTTCTAGGAACATTGGGGTTTTCTTCCAAATTCATTAATTATTTACAGAATTTTGTTTTTTCTGGTTGTGGGGCAGAGGTCCCTGCCTCTTACTGGCTGTTAGGAGGTTCTCTACTACCAGAGGTTGCCTCTTGTTCCCGGCAATGGTCTTCTCCAACAATCTTCTTCTAGGCTAGAGGAAAATCTCTTCAGTGGGCTGCAGTGAGTCTTACACAGTGTTCCATAATCATGGAGTGCCTTTTCTCTTTGCCATCTGGGGTAACTTCTCCTAGGGAGTGACTATCTCATCATATTCACAGTCTCACATTCAAGGGACCAGGGGTGAGCGTTGTACAGGATCTGTAATCCAGAGGCGGGAATGTTGGGCCTATCTTAGAATTCTGCTGACTGCGTACAAAAATATCTGAAAAGTGACCTCTAGGCATTGTATATTTGATGAGACCTCAATGTTATCGAATAATTGTAGTTCAAAGAAAAAAAAATTGGGATTTACGCCCATGAAGATATTTTCCCAGAAGCTTGTTGTAAGTCTAACTATCAAGCAAAGACATAGGGCATGCATTCCGTTTTTGGGAAAACAATGAGTTTGTTATCTGTCTTTGATGTGACTGTAATTGCCTCCTTTGCTAATGTTGTTCCTCATTTTTAAAGAATGTGTAATGGCTTTTCGTCAGAAATTATTATCCTTTGAATATGTATATTTCTGTAAAT
Organism: Tupaia belangeri chinensis; assembly: GCF_000334495.1. Classification (NCBI taxonomy): domain Eukaryota; kingdom Metazoa; phylum Chordata; class Mammalia; order Scandentia; family Tupaiidae; genus Tupaia; species Tupaia belangeri. Next base: position 207,422 of record NW_006159908.1, on the reverse strand, counting down.
ATTCAGTTCTGCCTTGTAAAAGTAAACTGGAATCCTGTCTGACAGCTAAACAGGACATGAGTTTATAATTTAGCATTGTGTTTTTTAAAAAAGCTGTGAATATAATAATAAAGATTAAAACACTACAGGGAGTGTGTGTCTGTGGCAGTTGTAGGTGTTAATTATATTGTCAGCTGGAAGAGTGAAAATCCAACCTCATGAACTTGGCTCTTGGCAGGTTGGCCAAGGGTCTGATTTTTTAAATCTATTGTTATTAAAATGTATTTGTTTGCAGTGTTAAATAGCTTTGCTCTTTTAGACTTTAAAAAATTATTTTGACATGGAAATGCAGATTGAATCAAATTCGCCCCTTTTTGGATCCTAGAAAGGCATAGTTTAGTTAATTCACTAGAGGTTTTTAAAAAGCCAAGTAGTGTGAACTGAATACTTAAAAAGTGTCTAGGGCTTTGATCACAGTGGATAGCCATCAAAAGTCAGAGGATCTCTATTCACACAGGGCACATAAAAAGCTGTGGTTTTGCCTTTTGGCACTTAAAGGTGTTAATCTACTTCAATACTTACCAGTAAATGTGTCCATCAGTTAGGCTTAAATGCTCTGAGAATTATAAAGAAAAAGAAAAAAAAAAAACCTAAGAAACACTTATTCTAATGTTTTATAAGATATAAAATGCAATTTAGCATGTAAATATTTATAGCAATTATGATTTAAAAATAAGAATCTGAGTTTCTAAACGTTTTGATTTCTGAAAACAGAAGAGATTTTTCATGTGGCAAATTTGGTAGTTACTGTTTTAAAAATAGGAAAATTTAATATAGACTTACATGGGCAATCGGCTTACTAATATCTTACAGTCTAATACTGAAAGATTTCGTGGCTGGCAAGTGGCATGGTGGTTTAGGTGCTGAGTTCCCGCATGGCTAACTGTGGTTTGGGTCCTATACGTGGCGGCTTGCTTTCTCACTTTCCTTTTATTTGGTAAAATAATAATAATAATAAAAATAATAACAATAACAAACGGAATGAAATAAATACTTCTTTTAAAAAAGAAGAAGAAAAGAAAGATTTCACGCATGTGCAGAAACAGCATTCCACTTCTTATTTTAAACGAATTATACTGAGCATTAACATTCAGGATGCCTCTAGTCTGCATAAGCCAGATGATCTTTTCAAAAATTTGATTTGATCATTCTTCACCTAATTTTTCATTTAGTGGATTTTTAAAATGTGTTTCAGTAGGATGAAGGTACAATTTTCAACACAGCCCACAGAGCCTTATGGCTTGGCCTGGTACCTACTTTTGTCTACAGATTATCTCACACCAGTGTCTCGCTTTCTGCTGACTTTAATCACATTGACATTAGCCACTTGTAATTCATTGAAAGAGATATGCCCTGCCACATATCAAATTCTGTATCTAGAACATACTTGTATCTCTGTTCCTCCCTCACTTTTTCTTAGATCTTGCCTTTGTCATTTCCTGGGAACATGTTTTTACTGACTGTTCTCTCTCCACCTCCCATCCAGTCTACTTAAATATTTGTGTTGCCTGGACTTACAGAATCAAGATGTTCCTTTCTTTCTAAGTACTCCATTTTTAATTATACAATGATTAGTGAGATTGGTTCATTGACATCTGTCATAGCCGTCTTCTCCTTTAGAGCATACTCTAGGCAGCCAGATACCTTATTCTATGTGCTTACCATTTGCATTCTAGGATCTAGCACAGTCCTAAAATGTAAAGAAAACCAAACAAATATTTGTCATATGAATAAATAAATGAGTGAACAAATGAATAAATAAGTGAAAGACTATATACATTTGATTTTTCACGACTTCAGAACATTGGTCATCTCAATTAAGACTGTTCTTGCAAATAAACATAGAACAAAGTTAGCCGCCACTCTGCCCATTAACAGGAAACCTGCCTCATAGACCCATGCCTGCCAACCAGCTGGCATTATCACTATTATTTTGATGTCATGGGATGTGCCTTGTGAACATTTTAATAAACCTGTAACAACAAAAGCAGATGGTGACCTGAACATATTATAGAATGTCAACGCAGTTCCCATCCTTTCCACAGGTGGACCAAACATAAGGAAAAGAAGAACATAGCCTGAAGGGAATTGCACAAGCCATGGAACAAAGTGGATCTGAATGGGTAGAATAGATTTCACGCCAGAGGTTAGTTTGGCAAAGGCATTTAAGGGAGTAAGAGAGAAGCAGACCATTCCAGACAGGTAGCACGTGAGAAACAAGCACAGATGACAGGAAAGAACATAAGGCAAAAGCAATGTTAGCCAGGAGTGTGTGAAGAGACTAAATGTTCATCGAGAATTAGGTAGTCAGACATTCGTTTGTAAATCTATCTTGTTTCCCTTCCTGTTTGAGGTAATGTTACTGCCAGTTTAAACTCTTCCATGTAGATGACAGTCTGGCATTTAAATCTCTCCTTCTCAGAAGGCACAAGAAATGAAATGAAATGTAGCTATTAAAATACTTTTTTTTCCCCTCAAATCCGGTAATGGTGATAATGTGACTTGGTTTGGCATTTGTTAGTAATTCTAGGAGGTAATGCCCTTCCAATTTATTTGTGTTTTTATTGGCAATGGCAGAGAGACGTTCTTCCTAGACAGTCAAAACAAGATCAAATGTATTAAAATTTGTAATAAAATAGCATTTCTCAACACTTAAGAAAAGGATGCTTGACATGTAAATGTCATCCAATAAAGTTAGTATTTTAAGTTTTCTTTGCTCTTTTGTAAAATGCTGAATTTAAGACTTTTTGCAACACAGATATTCAATAATGATTTCATTGAATACTTTTGAAATTGTCTTTAAAGGTACAAATAGAAATTTATCTGATTAGGATAAGCTAAAACTAGCCTTTACCTGGTGAAAGATAACTGAAGAAATGTTAATTGCCAACCATAACATTTGAGAACAAACATCTTTAAGTCTATTGCTTACTTAAGAAAGAAAGAATATATATTAACAATTCCAGAAAATGAATATACAATGAGAAATTAGAATGCAAAATGGAAAATAGACTTAAATGTGATAAAAGTCATTAGTTCGGATGATAGAATATAGATAATTCTTTCGGACGTCTTCCTTTAATTTAACTTTTCTGTTTCTTAATTCTTTCCTTACGGCCTGGAAAATGCCAGCATTTGAATTTTATATACTACATTAACACTGAAAGATGGCCTTAGAAGTACTGAGCCTTTATCCATTATTCTGATGCTTTGCATAAACCCATCTATTAGATTAGTCTTTGTTTCTCTCTTTTTCAGCCTGTCCTCCATTCAAGTCACATGTAAATTTGATACTCAGCTTTTCTACTTCAAACCCTGCCTTGTTTTCCACTGTGCTCCTTCTGTGCTTGGGACAAGTTCATCGGAAGCCTCTTTCCTGGCCCTATCTGTCTCCTCCTTCCTCCAGCTGGATGTATCCTCCTTCCTCTTCACCTCCTTAACACTTATGCTTAAATCTCATTTCAAAGCTAACTGAATAGAAGCCTTTCCTTCTGTCTCCCTGACTAGACCTTGCCTACCCCACTGCATGATTTCCTGACTTCTGTAGATTTTTCTTCAAAGCAGTTATCACAGTTTGTGTCTCTATTTTTTAAACTATTTTATTATTGCCTCACTTGTGCAAGATTAACTGTGAGCTCCCTTGGTGTAGGATCTAGGTTTGTCTTTGACCAGAGTTCTGAGAATCAGGAGGGTGGTCAATGAACTGAGTGCTGAGTGTGTGACTAAATTAAACTTCTTGAAGGCAACAAACAGTAAAGAATTTGTACAGTTTACTACACTCAGGAGATCTAAAATTTTTAATCATATCAAAATTATTGAAAGTATTCTCAACTAAAAGAATATGGGTTATTACTGTTGCTGGTAACTTTAAATGACACATATAAAATAACAGTAAATTTCCTTAAAATGACCTTTGGAACCAAGCATTCTTCAGAAAATGAAACGTCATTAAATTTTTTTAAGAGGTTTTTTTTTTTGTTTTTTTTTTTTTGTTTGTTTGTTTTTGCTATAGGGCACGTGTGCTCACCAGACAGACAGAGAGAGAGACAGAGAGAAAGCGAGAAATCACCCCCCCAGGAGGGATGGCCACACTGCAATCCCTTCTCCTCCTTTCTCCTCTCGGGATCTTGAGCACGCACACACATGTGCCCGGCGTGAGTTTCAAGCCACCAGGTCCGGGACACGAACCGCGGTAGACTACATGAGAGTCCAGCGACATAGCCATTACGCTAACTGCTGGTCCCTCATTCACTATTTTTAGAAAAAAGGTGCAGGCTGGCCCCTATGGCATGGCAATTAAGCACTATGCTTAGTGAACCAAATCCTACTTGGCTAACCATGGTTCTAATCCCAGTTCTGTAAATTTGAGAAAAATTCTGGTGCATGTGCATGTCGTGTCCTGTGTCCACCCCCACCCCCCTTCCTGACACAGAATGACGAAATGGAGGAAAAGGGATCACAGCATTGCTGCACCCCATTGGGAGGAGTTTTCTCTCTCTTTCACATGTGTGTATGCAGTTAAAAAAATACCACCCTCCAGTGTAAGATAGAAATGAATCTATAAATAATGAACAAGAAGTCATAAGAGGATATTAAATACAATATTTACATGAAAGCTATAAATATTGTATTTATTCAAGTTTCTCATTTATATCAAAAAAAGCCAAAGAGTATAAAAAATGTATTTTCTTTCTTTTACATAAAGAATAGGAAAAAGTCAGCAAGAAGAGACTTAGCAAAGTACCTCAGAATAACTAAAGAGCTTTTAAAACACACACACACACACACACACACACACACACACACACATTATGGGATCTTCTGGAAATTCCAATTAGGAGAATGAGGTAGTAGCTATAACTCTGTATATTCAAGAATTACGTTAGAAGAGTGCTTTTCATTTTCATCATTATGCTCATAAAAGGTATAATGTAGCTTTTGATGCTTATTATGTTTTATAAGGTACAGGGTATTTTATGAGTATATGTGTCTATTAGTTTACTTAATCCTGTATCAGGTACATAAGAAATAAAGGGAGAGAAATATTTTCTAGCCAATGAGAAACTGCCAAAAAAAGCTCTATTTATGTTTTTCTTTAATAGTATTTGTGAAAGATCTTCAAAAAATTCATGGAAAAGGCATATTAGACAAAAATTATACATGAAATTCAAGTTTTTTGCACCAAAATAAACTCATACTTTAATTCTACTTTCTATGAACTGTTGAAGTAACCATGTGTTGAAGCTTTATTTTACTCAATAGTTCATGTCTATTTGCCACTTGTTCTTCCTTGAATAGTCATGGATTTGAATTCAGGTGGAGTGATTCCATGTGAATCAGGAAGAACTAGGTACTATATTATTGGGGAAAAGGTGAAATGTTATAGAATCAAAGCAAAGAGATCCCACACAAGCCATGAAAAAATCAAGAGCTTGAAGTTACTGAACCTCCTAAGTGTTGAGAGCTAAACCAGCTTCCCAGCTAAAATGATCAGAGAAATATATCTGCACTTATACATTACATAAGCATAATGTATCAGAGTAGCAGTATCTATTTCTAGGTTTGTTCTGTTTTGCAAGAAACTGTACAAGCAATAATTATGACCACAACACCATTATTAGGATTCACCAGCCCACAGTTTACAGTACAAATTAGTAATTACTCATTTGTTGCTCTACCCATATTCTTCTATTTCACCATCTTGGTTAAGACTGTATTTATTTATTTATTTATTTATTTATTAATTAGAGGTTTTTGCTATAGGGCACATGCACTTATCAGAAAGACAGAGAGTGACAGAGAGACAGAAAGCAAGAAATCACCCCCCCAGGGGAGATGGCAACGCTGTAATCCCTTCTCCTCCACTCTCCTCTTGGCATCTTGGGCATGCACGCACACACACCTGGTGTGTGAGTTTAAGCCACCGGGTCTGGGACTCAAACCACAGTTGACTACATGTGTCCAGCGACATAGCCATTATGCTAACTGCTGGTCCCAAGACGGTTTTTAGGTTGAAGAATATGAATGTAGATATAGTAAGAATATGCATATATTTATGCAATACTGTCTTTGATACAGGAAGAAGGTCTTTATTGCCCTTCATAATGATAGCTAACTTTTAGGGTGCTTACTAATACTGGCCACTAGGCTCAGAACATTACATCCATTTTCTCATGTAATTCTCATAAAGTTCTATGAGGCATTATTCTATGAAGCATTGTTAGTCATAGCATTATTACTTTATTATTATTTCCCTCTTCCCAGTGAAGGCAATAAGAGTTCAGTTAAACTGTGTCTCCAAGTTCCCTTTCCTAGTAATTGATGAAGTCAGGACTGGAGCCCAGATCTTACTAAAACCACACCAGGGCTGCTTTTTGCCACTAGGTAAACAGTCTTAGTCTCAGGGCACCTTTGTAAGTCATTCTAGGTCAAGCTCTCAACTCTACTGCTATCTGCCTCTTGAAATTTCATCTTCTACTACCCTTTCCCTCAGGAAACACACTCCAAGTACCTGCCTTTATGTTTCTCAAGCATATACTCACTCCTTACTGGTTTTGCCTTTATTCTGCCTCTGTCTGGACTACTCCATTCCGGATATTTCCTTGCCTTCTTACCAAAGCTCTCTTCCTAGAGAAGTCTGCCTTGACTACTAATTTTAATAAAAACTGACCTGCCCCTCCTCTCATCACTTTCCATCAACTTATGCTGGTGATTTAGTGATAGTATTTGCCATTTTGAACATTATTCTAAGTATTTATTTGTTTCTGACTTTGTCGTTGTTCTCTCCCACTAGAATCTAAGTACTACCAGGGCTGGGTCCTTATTTTTATGTTTACCATTGTATACTTGTTTTATGAATGACCAAATAATGCTTATTTGTTTGTATTTATACAAGTTTGTGCTAAATGCTGAAAATAGGGAGATGAATAAAATAGGGATTATCACATAAATAAGTTCATAACATAATTACTAGATATTATAAAAAACACAAATTGTTTTTTCTCAGGAGAATTTGAGGTTGAAATTGATGCCTCAAGTCTATACTCAGTTTACCTCTCAATCAGCGATTATTAATTAGAGGTTTTTGCTATAGGGCACATGCACTTATCAGAAAGACAGAGAGTGACAGAGAGACAGAAAGCAAGAAATCACCCCCCCAGGGGAGATGGCAACGCTGCAGTCCCTTCTCCTCCACTCTCCTCTTGGCATCTTGGGCATGCACGCACACACATCTGGTGTGTGAGTTTAAGCCACCGGGTCTGGGACTCAAACCACAGTTGACTACATGTGTCCAGCGACATAGCCATTATGCTAACTGCTGGTCCCAAGACGGTTTTTAGGTTGAAGAATATGAATGTAGATATAGTAAGAATATGCATATATTTATGCAATACTGTCTTTGATACAGGAAGAAGGTCTTTATTGCCCTTCATAATGATAGCTAACTTTTAGGGTGCTTACTAATACTGGCCACTAGGCTCAGAACATTACATCCATTTTCTCATGTAATTCTCATAAAGTTCTATGAGGCATTATTCTATGAAGCATTGTTAGTCATAGCATTATTACTTTATTATTATTTCCCTCTTCCCAGTGAAGGCAATAAGAGTTCAGTTAAACTGTGTCTCCAAGTTCCCTTTCCTAGTAATTGATGAAGTCAGGACTGGAGCCCAGATCTTACTAAAACCACACCAGGGCTGCTTTTTGCCACTAGGTAAACAGTCTTACTCTCAGGGCACCTTTGTAAGTCATTCTAGGTCAAGCTCTCAACTCTACTGCTATCTGCCTCTTGAAATTTCATCTTCTACTACCCTTTCCCTCAGGAAACACACTCCAAGTACCTGCCTTTATGTTTCTCAAGCATACACTCACTCCTTACTGGTTTTGCCTTTATTCTGCCTCTGTCTGGACTACTCCATTCCGGATATTTCCTTGCCTTCTTACCAAAGCTCTCTTCCTAGAGAAGTCTGCCTTGACTACTAATTTTAATAAAAACTGACCTGCCCCTCCTCTCATCACTTTCCATCAACTTATGCTGGTAATTTAGTGATAGTATTTGCCATTTTGAACATTATTCTAAGTATTTATTTGTTTCTGACTTTGTCGTTGTTCTCTCCCACTAGAATCTAAGTACTACCAGGGCTGGGTCCTTATTTTTATGTTTACCATTGTATACTTGTTTTATGAATGACCAAATAATGCTTATTTGTTTGTATTTATACAAGTTTGTGCTAAATGCTGAAAATAGGGAGATGAATAAAATAGGGATTATCACATAAATAAGTTCATAACATAATTACTAGATATTATAAAAAACACAAATTGTTTTTTCTCAGGAGAATTTGAGGTTGAAATTGATGCCTCAAGTCTATACTCAGTTTACCTCTCAATCAGCGATAGAGTTCTCTCTTCAGTAAGTGCTAATGTGTCTTCATGTATGTAGAACCTGGATGATTTTGGGTGTCAACGTTAGGAATGGACTCTATCTTGAAGTCCTAAACTTGTCTCCTCTATATAAACACCTGGAGAACTTGTAAACAAAACAGGTTCTAGGATCTCCAAGATAACCTGAATTCAGTATGTCTGGGGTGGGACCTAGAATTCTGTATATTTTGAAAATACCTCCCCAGTGTTCTATAGGTGTTGATACTCATCCACCAACTACCAGATAATGCTGCCTTGCTTGGAAAACACTTCTATGTTTGTGCTGGCAATGAATTTTAGGCAAATAGCATAAATGTATATCTCTAAAAGAAGAGTACTTTTTAAAATTTTTATTTATTTATTTCATAAGAGAGTGGGAGTGGAGAGATATTTTGACAGGGTTTCACCGTGTGTAATCTTCCTTCCAGCCTCCCAGCCAGTCAAGATCACAGGTATACACAGCTATGCCCTGCATGTTCAGATCAACCCAGGATCCAAATCCAGACTTCCCACATGGCTCTAGCATCAGGCAGTGGCTCCCTACCACCTGCACAGCTATGCCCCAGATACTTTGTCAACCAAACCAGTTCTTAAAATTGACGTTTGTACTTTTAAAGTAATTTATTCAGACATTGATTTAGTTTGTATTTGTAAATCCTTTCTACCAAAAAGCATAAGGTGCTTTACAAACATTAACACAGCTATGTCCCAGATACTTTGTCATCAGCCAAACCAGTTCTTAAAATTGACGTTTGTACTTTTAAAGTAATTTATTCAGACATTGATTTAGTTTGTATTTGTAAATCCTTTCTACCAAAAAGCATAAGGTGCTTTACAAACATTAACCATAGGACAAACATAAATCTTGACAAACACTGTCAACTAGATAAAATGTTTTTAGTAAATGAAAAACTATGATTCTGCCTTTCAAACTGAATTTCAAATGATATTTCGTGCTCTAGTGATGTATGAATCCATGTGTTGCTTTGCAAGTTATGAGTATCTTGTATTTCGATACTCTTGCACACACTGGCAGTTCAGCATATTCTTTTCCATATAATTCCTTTATCGTTTTTTAAAGTTTTGTTTATTTCTTCAACAAGCATAAAAAGTAAGAGATGACAGAGAGAATGGTATACCCGACAAGGATCCCCACTCTACCATCCACTTCCAGTATCGGTGTCCCAGCTCACAGGCACATGTACCAGTGTGCTTAGGGATATCCCAGAATGTAAACTCCAGATCGTTCCCTGTGGGACCAGTATACCCCCACTGGGCCACCACCTAGCCTCTCTCTTTACTTTTAGATGAAAAGCCACACATGATTTCTATTAAGAAGGTCAAAGGGAATTAAAGTGCTACTTTACCATTTGTCCTCTTTGCCTACCTCAAAGTCATCTAAATTTATCTTTTTGATTGTCTCCAATCATCCTGAGGGACTTTCTTGAATTTTCCTGTTAGGTCAGGTTTTAATCCATGTTCTGTCACGATCTCTGGTAACACTTAAGTTTTTTGGACTTTGGACACAAGAAGGCCTGGTAAAGCCTATAACAGAGAAGTATATTCCTTTCTGCCTCTGATGTTCCTTTCACCACAGTTTTTCTGAACAAATTCACACGGGAGCCACGTTTAGACCTGTCTCTCCACAGTACCTGATTCTCATCTGATTTTTGTTTGTACTACTCTCTGCATTGAACTAACCTTCTCCAAGGGTTGGCCCCATGGCCAGGTGGTTGGGGAGCTAGATTTCACATGGACTCCATGATTCGAATTTTGGTACTGGAGACTTGAGAATTACACTGGGAACATGTGCATGCATGCTCAGGCTCACGACAAGATAGAGAGATGGAGGACAGGGGATTAGGGCATGACCATGCCCCATTGGGGAATGCTTTCTCCTTTTCTCTCTCTCTCTCTCTCTGCTTCTCTATCTCTCTCGCCGGTGAGCACATGCACCCACCAGCAAATTAAAGGAAAAAAAGGAAACAAACAAACAAACAATGTTACACTTCTGAGTCAGGGTTTCAGTTTAGGCCTCCCTTTAGAATCATTTCAGAAAATAACTTTATGTAAAGATTAGTGGTTAAAAACTGTTGAGCGTACTAGGGATGTCTCTGTAGTATATCCACAGTCATACTATACTTGAGATCAGGAACTTAATTGTTTTTTTTTTTTTGAGAGGTTTTTTCACTATAGGGCTTGTGCGCTCGCCAGCCAGCCAGAGACATAGAGACAGAAAGTGAGAAATCACCCCCCGGGGGGGGATGATCACACCGCAATCCCTTCTCCTCCGTTCTCCTCTCGGGATCTTGGGCACGCACACATAAGCGCCCGGCGTGAGTTTTAAGCCACCGGGTCTGGGACGCAAACCGCGGTTGACTATGTGTGGGAGTTCAGCGACATAGCCATTACGCTAACTGCTGGTTCCCAGGAACTTAATTTTTTTTTTAAGAGATTTTTTTTTTTCTATAGGGTGCATACTCTCATTGGAGAGACAGAGAGACAGAAAGCGAGAAATCCCCCCCACACACTCCCGGGAGTATGACCACATCTCAGTTCCTTCTCCTCTATGCTCCTCTCAGGATTTGGGGCATGTATACACACAGGTCCAGCGTGAGTTTCAAGCTGCCAAGTCCAGGACTCAAACCCTAGTTAACTATGTGGGAGTCCAGCATCATAACCATTATGCCATCTGCTGGTCTGAAGAACTTAATTTTAGTGATAGAAATTCAGCATTCAGTTCTCCTCCTGTAATCTTATAGTCTTGCAGAATCTTTAATATGAATTGTATAAAATAAAGTATAAGCACCTTTCATAAAAAAATTAGCAAAAACTAAATCACTAACATTTTTATATTAGAAGTATCAAATTTAGCTAGATAGAGCTAAAAAAGACATTTATTGAGTGATCAGTTCCTACAAATATGTGAGAAAGTAGATAGACATCTTTGCTACAAAACATAACTGGTCATTTTAGTAAGATAAATAACAATGAGGAAGTTAACTCTTTTTTGAAATCTATATGATCACTTCAGAGGGGAGAATGCTTCCAGCTAAGTTCAGATTAATAAAATTAAATACATTTTAAGCATTTTTTTTTAAGAGAGATTTTTGCTGTAGGGCACATGCATTGGCCAGAGAGCCATAGAGAGCTAGAGAGACAGAAAGCGCCTCTCCCAGTGTGTGGGGGGGTGATGGCCATGCCACAATCCCTTCTCATCCATTCTCCTCTCGGGATTTGGGCCATGCACATTCACACACCTAGCATGAGGTTTAAGTCACTGCTTCGGGAACTTGAACCACAGTCAACTACGTGGGAGTCCAAGGACATTACCATTATGTGATCTGCTGTTCCCCATCTTAAGCATTTTTGGGTTTTTTTTGGAGAGATTTTCACTGTAGGGTGCGTGCGCTCGCCAGACAGACAGAGAGAGACATAGAGACAGAAAGCGAGAAATCACCCCCCAGGCGGGATGGTCACGCCGCAATCCCTTCTCCTCCATTCTCCTTTCGGGATCTTGGGCACGCACGCACACATGCCTGGCGTGAGTTTTTTTAAGCCACCGGGTCCGGGACACGAACTGCGGTTGACTACGTGGGAGTCCAGCGACATAGCCATTACGCTAACTGCTGGTTCCCCCCATCTTAAGCATTTTTAATTGGAGTTTTTTCAATGCCTTTAGGATGATTTACCAATCATATTTTTAAAAGAAGAATTCATAATTTAGTACAAAATTTGAACTTTCCCATACGACTATTGGATAGAATTTAGTTGCTGTTGATTTTATATTCTTCTCATACAGGAGGCTATATAGTTCCACATATTTATTTCAAGCTTGACATCCTGAAATACTTGAATTGATGAAAAAGAATGAAAAATTGAATTATGGCTCCTTGATTTGAAATATCATATAAACGTTCTTGGAAGTGGTATTATTAAACATTTATTCCATAGTCAACATTCCATGAAAATATCAAAATGAAGAAAAATAGTACTTTTAGAACATTTTAGTGATTAAATATATTGATACAGTTGTCTTTTATACAGAGACAAATGAATCATTCAGCAAGTATAAATTTCTGCCAACTGTTTTATAATTTTAGAGTTACTTTAAAAACAAAATGTCTAAAGAAAAAAATTAAATTAATCATCAGAAGAGAATTTGTAATACACTTATTGGGAGGAGATATTTATTGATGTTATTATGGCCTTCATTAAGAGATCTTCTAAAAGTATATACAAAAATATTAACATTGGTTATTTTGGAATGATGCAGTTATGAGATATTTTAATTTTATGTTTAATGTTTTTCTATATTTTAAAGGTTTTTTAGTTATAAGTTTACCACTTTAATTAGGAAAAGAAAATTTATACCAGTGTATGAATACAAAAAAAAAAAAAAAAAAAAGAAGCCATCTTTTAGTTGGAAGCTGCTCCTTGGGTTTGCCCTTCCAACCTGCCTCCATCATGATTGTGATCTAACTTGTCTCCCTCCATTCTCCCCTCTCTGTTGACTTTTTTTTTTAATAGTAGAGTGAATATGCACACATACATAAGAGACAGAGGTAGAGAGAAAAGAGAGAGAGAGGTACCATCAGTAGGGTCTCAGCACATTGAAATCCCGTTTCCCCAGCTCTTCAGCTCTTTAGGATCCTGGCATTCAGGGACCAGCAGTTAGCGTAATGGCTATATTGCTGGACTCCCATGTCATTGACCATGGTTCGTGTCCCGGACCTGGCAGCTTAAACTCACACCAGGCACATGTGCGTGTGTGCCCAAGATCCTGAGAGGAAAATGGAGAAGGGATTGCAGCATGGCCATCCCCCCATGGGGTGATTTCTTGTGTTCTATCTCTCTCTGTCTTTCTGGTGAGCACACGTGCCCTATAGCAAAAACCTCTCCAAAAGGAAAAAAGAAAAGGGGAAAAAAAAAAAAGATCCTGGCATTCACAGACACACCCAGCATGCCTTCATGTCAGACACAGATCTGAACCCAGGGTCAGCATGTGGGTCCTAGCCTTGCATTACTGCTGTACCACAGTGGCAGGGCCCCCAGTTAACTTTTATGCCATCCTTTTGCCATACACCTGGCTACTAAGTCCAGCTCACTCTTGGTCACACCGCCACCTCACCTCGTGATCTTCTCATATCAGTAAACTAACTACCGGTAGTACGAACACTTAGAGCTCTTCTACTGCTTAATGGTGATAATAAAATAATAACATTCCTGGATTTTTCTCTTAAGAAATATTTCTCAAATTTCGGGTATTTTAATATCACTTTTTTTCATTTGAGACCTTTCTAAATATTAATTTTTCCTTAAGTAACTGACTTTTAAAATATCTCAAAAATATATTTTTTATTTCCCAGAGCGTGCATGTACTTGCCAGAAATAGAGTGAGAGGGCCAGGGAAAAGTGTCCTCCCAGTGGAGCATGGTCACGTTGTAATCCCTTCTGTTTACCCATCCTGTTGAGATTTTTTTTTTTTTTTTGAGAGGTTTTTGCTACAGGGCACGTGCCCCCGCCAGAGAGACAGAGAGAGACAGAGAGACAGAAAGCGAGTAATCACTCCCCAGTGGGGATGACCACGCTGCAATCCCTTCTCCTCCATTCTCCTCTCAGGATCTTGAGCACGCACACACACGTGCCTGGCATGAGTTTTAAGCCACCAGGTCTGGGACGTGAACCGTGGTTGACTACGTAGGAGTCCAGTGACATAGCCATTACGCTAACTGCTGGTCCCATCATCCTGTTGAGATTTGAGGCACACACACATGCCAAGCATATTTCTCAAGATCCTGGGGCCCAGATTCAAACCACACAGTTGTCTATGCGGAGTCTGGCACTCTTAACCACCAGGCCATGGAGATAAACTGGAAATATTTACTTTAAAAAGAATCTTATGTCCCACTTTAAAATGAAACAAGTACAATCAAAACAAAGCAATGTTTCTACATTTTTGCCACATACCCCCATCTAAAACTCAGAACTTGAGGCCCTCTAGATCTTGACTAAAAAGATATTTTCTAGTAATAGAAAAATTACACAAAATTGAAACTTTTTTCTTGATATAATGGAAAAAATTGAAAATGATAGAAAGGACTAACTCATTATATGAATCAGTGTCCTTTCACACAGAGCTCTTTAAGCAACCTAAAATCAAGGCCACTCCTAGTGAAACTATCCAATAGTAGGCAAATGCAGCCACATTACCGGAGTATATCTATATACAAGCACAGCAGAGAACCACTAAAGAATCACAGCTCTTCAGGTTCCTGAAATGAGTATTAGACATCCCCTTTTAATGATAATGAGTACATTGGGACCAGCAGTTGGCATAATGGCTGTGTCGCTGGACTTCCATGTAGTCAACTGCGATTTGGGTCCTGGACCCTGTGGCTTAAACTCACACCAGGTGTGTGTGTGTGTGTGTGTGTGTGTGTGTGTGTGTGTGTGCCCAAGATCCTGAGAAGAGAATGGAGGAGAAGAGATTGCGGCATGGCCATCGCCCCTGGGGGGCGGTTTCTCACTTTCTGTCTCTCTGTCTTTTTAGAGAGTACGTGTGCCCTATAGCAAAAAAACCTCTTCAAAAAAAAAAAAATTAAGTACATGAGTATGTTAATAACCTGAGCTCTACCAAAGAAGGTGACTACAATGGTTTATGCATTCATAATTGTGTTATTAGAGAGCCATTTAGCCTGGCAAAAGAGACTTAGCAGTAGCATGTGGTAATCACATTCCGATGTTTGAAAATCTGTCACAAGAGATCATAAGGAGACTTATTTGAATTGGTGATAGAAACTAGTGCTAGAATCAGTGTTGGGAAGATGCCCAGGGGTACATTCTGATAAAGTACATGTAAAGAACTTTCTAAAGCCTACAGTGATTTAAAAATATGATTGAAGCACTAATGCCCCAGCAAATAGTGGAGGGCAAAGAATACAAAGAAGACTCTTCCTTCTACACTCTCCCCAAAACAACGGGAGAAAATAATTTCGTAAATAAGGGGACCGCACCTGAATAGTGTCCAGGAAATGGGCTAGGAGAACCAGGTCTTTGTAATCATTTTAGGGAACTCCAAAGCCCAATTTGCTGCCTAGAATTCCTTCAAGCACCTGCTTAATTCCTGGGTTTGTAGAATGCCTGAATGAAGCATATACCCCTATGTCAGTATGGGTTACCTCCTAATGAAGATAAAAAAACAAGACAAAGGCATTCACAGAGCAATAAAGAAGGACTTGGAGGCATCCAAATCTAGTCAACTCAGAATAAACTCAAACAAGAAAATAGATGAAGTTAGCAACAGAAGAAGCAGAAGCACACAGAATGGCTAAATATTAACCATTTAGCAATATAACTATTCACATAATTTTACTCTCTAGAGGAAATAATCAGACAGTTCACCCAGTGGAGGCCAGTGACTACCACCCGGCAGGGTCTGGGGACCTAGTAGATAGCCTAGTTAACATCACTCTAGAAACAGAGTAAAGCACAGGAATTGGCCATCAGGTTGATATTTTCAGTCAGTGAGAACCTAAGCTTCCTAACAAGGTGCCACCATAGCAGAGGGAGCAGGCCCTTCCAAGGAGTGAAGACTGTACACTCTCTGCCTACTCCACCTCTAACTCAAATCCAGCTCAGCAGTAGGTGGATTGATTGCTTTTTCTTTTTCTTTTTTTTTTTTTTTTCATTTGGCAGTGCCTAGGAGCTATCCTGAAAATTATTTTCTGATCAAAATGTGTGGGTACTGGGCTTTGGTGAGCCATTGACAAGTCTTCT
>NW_006159908.1:151011-190379 GCF_000334495.1 Tupaia belangeri chinensis | reverse complement strand
ACTTTCTTGGAAAATGAGCAAGTCACTCATCCCCTTTGTTCTAGAAAGTCCTCATTCTGCCTTTCAGTTTACAAAGGTTGTGGCTCCAGAACCCTTTGTCCATAGGCATTAGAGAGGAACCTAAGGCTTCATGACTTATGCCAGTGGACGCAATGCCTTAAAGCCAGGTTCTGCTTCTCAGAGCTCAGAAGCTGCTAGCTGGGGCTGGGCATAATAGGATGGAGCACCAGGAGCTGACCTGCATCCTTATCCCTGCACTTGTGTGTACCTGAGGCCACTCTGGCCCCCATGTTCTGTTCACCTGCCACTCCTGCTCCATTGTCCAGAACAAGATTCTATGTGTCCCAGACTCATGAGAATCTTTCAATTTGCCTCTGGAAAGGGGCAGAGTGAGAAGGAAAAAAGTAAAGCAAGGGAAAACAAAGCAAGAGAACTGAGAGGACTATGAGGCATCCTTGCTTAGGGTGAGAGGATCCCCAGGAGGGGACATCTGTGATTTGTAGTTAGCATGTTAAATTGTTCCTCAGAGTCCTGTGGTGAACATCAAAGGTTTCACTGCTATCTTTTGTCAAGAGATGGACTATGAAGCACTGATACCCTGTGTCACTAGTGCTGGTGCTCTTTGAGATAAAAGAGAAGGAGCATTAGTTCCCAAGCAAAGAAGACTGAACATTTCTTTCTTCACCTGCAGTGCTGAGCTGTGCGTAGTCGTCCTTCTCCTCCCCCTCCTCTTCCTCCTCCTCCTCCTCCTCCTCCTCCTCCTTCTCCTTCTCCTTTTTTTGCTAGTGGGTATGTGTACATCCCAGAGAGATATGGAGAGAGAAGGAAGGATAGGACTAAACTCCCCTCGTGGGGAATAGTCATGCCATAATACCTTCTCCTCCATCTCTCCTTCCTTTTGGGATTTTGAGTATGCACCCAGCATATTCGACAACCTGTCAGATCTGGGACTCCAACCACAGGGTCAGCTGTGTGGGATCCAGCTGCTTTAACCCCAGGTCACAGGACATCTCATACTGTTACTGCCATTGCCACTGCCTCTGCCTCTCCCTCTCCTCCTCCTTCTCCCATTTGCTAAAGAATATGTGTACTTACCAAGAGAAAGAGATGAAATAAGGAAGCATCTCCACAGTGCACAGTCATGCCGCAATCCCTTTTCCATTTCTTTGAGAGTTTGGGCATGCATACACATGTACAGAGAGTATTTTTCTTGCCACTTGGACTGCTACTCAAACTGTGCAATTGCCCATGTGAAATCCAACCACCTCAACCACAACACCACTGGCTGGCCCCATGCATTCTTCTTTTAAAGGCTAGAGGATATATTATGAGCATCCAAGAGTGGGAGTGCCTTGTGGGAAAATAAAAAGTTAAGTAAGCTTGGACTGTGTATTTGGGGGTAAATGCTATTTACTTCATGGAGATTACTTCATACATTATTTTTCTATTTCTTGACTCTTTTGGACTGCTAAATCCCGGGAAAGCTTAGGTTTAAAAAAACAACTTATGAAGTATAATTCCACATTTATTGACCCCTCTCCCCTTCATGGGCACATACTATTTAGAATGATTCTTTACATATTGCTATGATTTGGATCATGGTTTTTCTCCCAAAGTTTCATGTTCGAGAAGCTTAGTCCTTGTGATGATTTTAAGAAGTAATGAGACCTTTACAAGTTAGGACCTAATGGGGGGCACCATCAACTGGCTGCGGGCATGGGAGGGACAAAGAGAGGATGTGGGACTTCTGTTTTCTCCCTCTTTGCATGTGTCTATCCTCTCCTTTGCTCCTTTGCATGTGTCTATCCTCTCCTTTGCTCTTTTTGGCAATGCTGTGATTTAGCACCAAAGAACAGCCTGATGCTAACTCCATTCCTTTGGACTTTCAGCAACCAGAATTGTGAGTCAAATAAACCTCCAGCTTAGGTGTTTCTGTTCAGCAATGCCATAATGAAATAGCACACATGTGTTAATTTAATGAATCCTTATCATGTTTCCATGTAGTAGACATAGTTATTCCAGCTTTAGCAATGAGGAAATTGAGTTAGAAAGAATTGTGTTATACACAACAGGGCTTTACACAAGCATTGCTTGAAACACATGATATGTTATTAGTGTCTTGAGACCAAATTGCTTAATTATTAATTGAATGTTTCTACTTTTCTAGCATCAGTCTTGTGTAGAGAAAAGCGGATGTGTCAGACATAATGTACTTCTGATTTCCTAAATACAAATTCAGAATTTAAAATCCCTGGAGATTTTTGTTCTGGAGTGTCAGGAATTCAGAAGCCAGATGCTCTGCAGGCTCTTTGAAGTACACAATGTGAACTCCAGCATTAGTTCTCTGAGGACTGATAGTGCAACCAGCGTGCATTTTATTGGCTTTTTTTTTTGTTTCAACCTGGATTTGAACAGCAGGATTTTTAGGTCTTCCTATGTGTTCTCCTCATTCATTTGCTCTTTTTGCAGATACTTGCCTAAAATGCATTTTGTTTAGTTGTAGGTGGTTTCTTTTTTCTCAGTTCAAGTATGACATTATAATATTTCCCCACCGAGACCAAATCAGCAGACCATTATTTTAGTGACTCCTGTGCTCTACAGAACATCATTTATCTTCTGGTATTCCCTGGGAACCCAGAGAAATGAATAAGTTATGGAATATGTGAGGTTTTTTTTTTTTTTTTTTTAGTACGTCTGTTTGGAAGGAAAGTGAAATAAAAGACAGGAACATAATTTATGTGTATTTCCAACAGAAAAATTAATTATGAAGAAAATATATTTCTTCATATTAGACCAAGCATTGTAAAGAAGCAGAATGTCTATTTTGTAGGAAGAGAAAGATGCTTCCTTTTTTTTTTTTTTTTTTTAATGGACAGAGAGCATGTGTGTTTGCTGAAGATAGAGAGGGAGAGTGGGAGAGAAACCCAAAATGGGGCATAGGTACACCACAATCCTTTTCCTACAATTCTCTATCCCATCAGGATTTTGTTCACACACACACACACACACACACAGATACACTTCTGGTGTGTTTTTCAAGCTGCTGGAATTCAAATGCAAATTATAGTTGACAATAAGGGATCCAGCTTACAACTCTCTATGCCCACCACTTAACCACTGCACTATGGAGCCAGCCCCCCCCCTATTTAAATGATAAGAGTATATATATGCATGAGAGAGAGAGAGAGAGAGAGAGAAAGAAGCAACCTCAACAGTATCTCATCACATCACAGTCCTTTCTCCAGCCCTCCAGCCCTGCAGGATTCTGGTGCCTATACACATGTCTGGCATATCTTCCAGTTGACCAAGAGATCTGAGCCCACAGTTATGCATATGGTTTCCAGGGGCCTCTATAGCAGCTATGCCAGTAGATCCTTTCTTGAACCCAAATTATGTTAATGACTTCTCAATTCTAAACCCAGGTTAGCTCCTCTATTTCTGCAAAGAACCTTGTCACCCCTTAGAACAATATTTCCAGATACAGTCATTAAATCAGAAGTTGTATTTCCATAGAAACCAAAAATGAGACAATTGCTTTCATATCAATGCAGAGCCACAATTGGAGCAGTAGCACATTTTCCTGACTGAGATAAATTGTTGAACCTAGTGTTCACAGAGACAAATGGGAAGGATAAATGGAAGATATGGGTAGATATTTAAAAAGTGAGGTTCTTTGAGATTGTAAATTGTGAAATGTGAATGTTTTGACTCTTTATAGCATTAACTGACTTTTGGGAACATTGCTTAAATCATCAGTTTCTTCATCTGTAAAATGGGAGCGATAGTACCTGCCACCTACCTCTTAGGTAGGTAGAACACACACTGAGCACTTCCTACGTGGCTGGCACACAGTACTTCCCATGAACTTACTCGTGTCAACAAATGAAATGGAGCATGGTCATCAGAAGTTGAAAAGAACAGGTGCACCTATGGAAATATGTATTTCATCAACACAAGCTTTTAAATGTGTTTGCAGCTTAGCAGATATTCCAATACAACTGTGTTTGAATAGTTTTGTCCTTTCCTATAACTTAATATTGAAAAGGGGAATTGTTATCGTAAGCTGTGTTCCTAGAGCCTGATATAAGGCACTTGTGGGTGGATATGATGTCATCTGTCTACTTTATGCATCTCATTTCCTACCACGCACAAGAAAACCACAATGCTTAACACTATATAAAACTCTTGATGAATGTTTTTATTTAGAGAGTAAAAACTTGTGCATTGATTGCACTCAATTTACCATGACGGTTTTTCTGGGTTATAATAAATGACAAAAACTTAAAACCTCTTTTTTTTTTTGAACACTCTTTTATTTTTACTGCTTGTTTGGTTATCAGAACAAAAATGCAAAAAGCTTTTATAAAAAGAGTAAGACATGACATTGCCTTGGATGTCATGTGAAGCATGGCATATGGAAATGCAGCCGATAGTAGTGTCAGAAAGATGATATGTGTCACTTGTCGAAGAGCAAGAAAGGCGGGCACCCCACCTGATATGCTGCCTGTTTATTGCAGAAAAGCTTTCCAGCTTTTCACTGGTGGATCTCAGACCATGACTGGGGATTATCAAAACAGTAGTAGAGTGAAAAAAATTTTAAAGGATGCTGGATGGCAGTAAAGCTGAAGAGCTAGAGTTGATGAGATTCATGGTAGATGTCAGGGTAGTGAACAATAGATTTTCCAGGTCTTTCATCTGCTCTCATTTTATGTTCTGCCTATGCATTTTTTAAGACTAAGCTCATATGTTGACATTATTACAATACATTGTTGTTATTATTATTCACACATGAATACTCATACACATGCATGGGTGTTTGTGCATGTGTGAGTTCTGCATAGTCCAGGTTTTTAATAAGCCCAACTTTAGGTTAGCTTCCTGGATTGAGCATGTGTTGGAAATAATCACTAATGCAACAGTGTTGAAAGGTGGGACCTTTAAGAGTTGATTAGATCATGAAGGCTTTGCCCTCATGAGAGGATTAATGCCCTTGTTGTGAGAGTGGGTTCCTAATAAGAGGATGAACTTAGCCCCCTTTTGGTCTTGTTCTCAAGTGTACTCTCTTGCCTTTTCACCTTTTGCCTTGAGATGATGCAGCAATAAGGTCCTTGTCAAAGGTAGGCCTACAAACCTTGGACATCCCAGCCTCCAAATCTGTGAAAAATATGATACAAAATATACACTTGCTCACAATCATGATTCCCTGAGTGAGGGCATGTGATCTAGGTCTCACACATCTTGGTTTTAATTTCAGGCAATATAGGCTAATGAAATTTAACTAGAAATGAACTTTCATGTGGCAAATTTCAATTTTCCTCTCTTATATAATTATGAATTAACTAGTTCAGATATCCTGTTATAGCAGTACAAACAGACTAAGTCAGTAAACCAGGACCAAGGCATGCATTTTTAAGAATGTAGGTTATTGGGAACCAGCAGTTAGCGTAATGGCTATGTCGCTGGACTCCCACGTAGTCGACCGCGGTTCGTGTCCCGGACCCGGTGGCTTAAAACTCACGCCGGGCGCGTGTGCGTGCGTGCCCAAGATCCCGAGAGGAGAATGGAGGAGAAGGGATTGCGGCGTGACCATCCCCCCTGGGGGGTGATTTCTCGCTTTCTGTCTCTATGTCTCTCTCTGTCTGTCTGGCGAGCGCACGCGCCCTACAGTGAAAATCTCTCCAAAAAAAAAAAAAAAAAAGAATGTAGGTTATTTGGAAGCATTCTTCCCATTAAAAAAGTATGGAAGCCCAACCACTGTGGCACATACTGGACTGTGGAGCTGAAAGCCTCATGTCAGCCACAGTTTGGGTCCCCAGCCCAGTCAGTCTGAGGATGCGCTGGGTACATACATGCATGCCCAGGAATCTGGCAGGCTGGAGGACTAAAGAAAGGGGATCATGGTATGACCCAGCCCCGCGGAGGCCCTGTACTTCTCTTTCTCTCTTGCACACCCACCCACTCTCTTGTGGAAAAAATATGAAAAAAAAGTCTCTCAATCAATTTTAACATCCCATATTTATGTGTTTAATGTGATCCAAACCTACATGTTAGTAGAGAACAAAATTTTTTTTTTGAAGAGTTTTTTGCCTTAGGGTGCATGTGCTCACCTGAGAGAGAAAGAGAGAGAGAGAGACAGACAGAAAGACAGAGGCAGTGAGAGGGGAAGTAAGAAATCACTGCCTGGGGGGATGGCCACACTGCAGTCCCTTCTTCTCCATTATCTTGTGATCTTGGGTATGCATACACACACCCTGGTGTGATTTTCAAGCAGCCAGGTCCAAGACTCGAACCACAGTAGATCATGTGGGAGTCTAGTGAAATAAACAGTACACCATCTGCTGGCCCCAAGAAATTAAATCTTTTAACAATGCAACTTTAATTAGATGGAAGATTGCAACAGACACTAGTCTATAAACTTAGGCCAGTCAAGCAATCCAGATAAACAGATACATGAAGTGGGGAATAAGAGAGGAAAATTGAAATTTGCCACATGAATGTTAATTTCTAGTTAAATTTCATTAGCCTATATTGCCTGAAATTAAAACCAAGATGTGTGAGACCTAGGCCACATGCCCTCACTCAAGGAGTCATGATTGTGAGCAAGTGTTTATTTTGTATCTATTGTGCCCAACCAGTACCTGGGTATGGTAAATAACCAGCAAAGAAAGGCCACTGGGTCCTGCCATCAAAGTAATATAGGTGACATAAGAAAGATGACATAAATATTATGCATTACAAGAAATTATTTAGATATTTAAGTCATAGTATTCTGTGAAGCTGAAATTTGTTAGAACTGAAACTTGAGTCTCAGAGGAAAAGTTAAGAATGTATGTAAATAAAGAACAGTGTGGGGGCCAGCAGATTGGGTAGCTATTATGTTGCTGGACTCCCACATGGACTTCTACTGGAGTTTGAGTCCTGGGCTGGTGGCTTGAAAATTACACAAGGCACGTGTTTGTGCATGCCCAAGATCCCAGGAGAAGAATGGAGGAGAAGGGATTGCAGTGTGGTCATTCCCCCGGGAGGGGGCATTGATTTCTCACTTTCCCTCTCATTGTCTCTGTCTCTCTCACCAGCGAGCTCATGATCCGTAAGGCAAAAACATCTAAAGAAATAAAAGAAAAAGAAGTCAAGCAAGTGTGGCAGCCCTTCCAGAGTTGGGAAACAAAAGTGTGAACAAAACCAACAGAGAAGTCATTATTTTCTAAAGGGGTAGCAGGATATTGAAAATTCTGGAGTTGAAGTTTCATTTTGGATATTGTGAAAACAACTTTGTTTAGACAATCTGCCTTGATTATTGAGTCAAGAAATGGTACAGTAATGATAATCGACTTTCAGGGGTCAGCAGATGGCATGGCGATTAAGGTATTGGACTCCCACATGGCTACAGGTGGCTTGAAGATTACACAGAGCACGTGTGCTTGTGTGTCCAAAATGCCAAGAGGAGCATGGAGGAAAAGGGATTACAGCATGGCCACCCCTGCTGGGGAGTGATTTCTCACTTTCCTTCTCACTCTCTGTCTCCGTCTCTCCAGCGAGCACATGTTCTCTATGACAAAACCTTAAAAAAATTTTAAAAAAAATGCCCAAAGGGAAATAAGCATAGCAATGATGTATACCATTATTTTTAGAAGTAAAAGGGAATAGGTTGAGGAAAGAGAGAGGGTAAGGAGTGAATCTGGCCATGGTATAAAAGCTGTTATATTAATCTATGTTTGAGGTGATAAGGATTTAGACCAACGGAAATTGCAGTAGGTATTCATGAGAAAACCAAGGGGACTTGGTAACTTTCTGAGTAGTCAACTATATGAAGAATCCATTGTAAGCAAAAAACAAGTATTCTCCTTCCTCTCTAGTTTGAGTATCTAAGAAGTATCTGGAACAAATTAATCATTTCATAAATGTTATACCTGATGAAGATAATGCAAGCCAGTAGAAGGAAAGAGTTGAAACAAAAGTTAATGTTGTTGTTGTTTTCTTTTAGAGAAAGATTTGCTCTAGGGCATATGCACTCACTGGAAAGATAGACAGAAAGTGAGAAATCACCCCCCAGTGGGGATAACCATGCTGCAATATCTTTTCCTCCATTCTCCTCTTAGGATTTTGGGCACATGCACGCATGAGCCCAGCATGAGTTTTAAGCTGTCAGGTCCAGGACTTGAACTGTGGTCTACTGCATAGGAGTCCAGTGATGTAACCATTACACCATCTGCTGGTCTCCAAAAGTTCATGTTTTTGAGAAAGTGTACCTAGGGCAGTGCATCACTTTTTATTTTATTTTTTAAGAGGTTTTTGCTATAGGTTGCGTGTGCTCACCAGACAGACAGAGAGAGACATAGAGACAGAAAGCGAGAAATCACCCCCAGGGGGAATGGTCACGCCACAATCTCTTCTCCTCCATTCTCCTCTCGGGATCTTGGGCACGCACGCACATGCGCCTGGTGTGAGTTTTAAGCCACTGGGTCTGGGACACAAACCGCGGTCCACTATGTGGGAGTCCAGCGACATAGCCATTACGCTAACTGCTGGTTCCTGGCAGTGCATCACTCTTGAGAAGTGAATGCCTGGCCTGAAGGAAAGGTGTGATTTTGGGGATGGAGGATTTCTGGTAATAGTGAGCTACCTACGTAAAAATGACTTAGAAACAGTTAAAAGAATTAGAAATTTTGGCAATTCATGTCTATTAGTTGCTTTTTATTGGAAAACTTAGAAACATTTAGAAAAGGATAAAAGATAAAGGCACTGCAAACTAGGATTAGGATTGATGGTATAACTGAACTCATTGATTACATATTAATAATAATGTCATTGCCAAAAATTTTAATAGAATTAGTTTACATATTAAAAATATCTTAAAGTAATGTCATAATTTTTCTATTGTTAAACACCATGTCATTTCTTTAATATTTGGCCACTAGCATAGTAAGAGAATAATATACCAAATAGATTAAAGCTATATTAAGAGTAACTGGAAAATATACTTTAAATTTGAAATAGAATTCTATAATATTGTTTATGATTCGTAATCTGAAGTATAGATCAAAGATTCTAAGAAAAATCTTCAATAGTTGTGCTATTTCAATTTTGTATGCTCACATCTTTAATGATATGGTTAGAATTCCCTGTTTCTCATTGCTCTTATTTTAAGACTTCAAGTGGTTTCTTATATTCTAGGTCTCATTTTTTTAAACCACTGTATCGTGAAGCAGTAATAATTATTATATTCTCAAAGGAGCTAAACAACATTTCTGAGTCTTATTAACAAAGCAGATGAGCCTATGTACTTTAAAAACTGGTATTTCCCAGTTTAGAGAATTGAGAAAAAAGTATGCTGAGATTAAGTGACTTGCAAATACCTAGTTTAATCAATGACAAAAAAATAATTCCCCAAGTTTTAGAATCTTACATTAAGCATAAAATCTGGATCCACATCATTTCTCCACAGTGACAAGTAAGAATTTTTTAAACCAGCAAGTGTGATTGGCTTTCATAGTCAAAAGTCAAAACCTTGGGCAAATCAAATGATCCATCAAAGACCTGACCAAAATCTTTATGGCCTCCAGAGCCATAGGTGAGGCCAGATGTGTTTCAGGAGAGTTAAAGATAATCAGTTGTGTTTGCCTTAAGAAAGCTGCTTGCTTCTAGCAGCATGGTATGAGAGGGTCATTTACCCTGCTAAAGGTTCATACACATTACTGAAATTCTAGGCTCACTGTCATTTGCACTCCATTTCCATTTACTTTCTGAAAGGATTGTAAATAAGAATCATGCTCACAATGACTGCAGCCTCCATGTAATAATTGAGATTAAACATTAGGTTACACATTAGATTTTTTTTGGTTCATTTATTTAAACTGTTATTACTGAGGAGATGGCTATTACATCCAGGTAATAATGTGACTGTTGCTTATTGATCTAGAATTATAATGAAGAACTGAATATGTATCTTCATCTACTCAGTTCGTGTATAGAACTCTAGCTACTCACCACATTTTCCCCCTGGCTTCCTGACAGCCTTCCTTAGCTATAAGTTATATTCCTGCAACCAAACATAATCCTCCCTTTTATCTCACAGTAGCTGGCACATGGCAGGGGTTCAGGAGGTGGCAGTTAGTAGGGAAGTTTCCTATCAGAGCAGGATCAATTCGGGTTGGAGTCTTAGCTCCCTTGTCTATCAGTACACATTCTGTATCCAAGTGTAACCTTTCTGGGTCCCAATTTTCTAATCTTTTTTTTTTTTTTTTCATGGAGAGATATTTTTGCTATAGGGTGCTTGTGCTCATTGGAAAGACAGAGACAGAGAAACAGAAAGTGAGAAATCACTGCCCAGAGGGATGGCCATGCTGCAACCCTTCTCCTCTATGTTCTTCTTGGGATCATGGACATGCACGCACATGCCTCTGGCTTAAGTTTTAAGCCTCATGGTCTGGGACTCAAACTGCAGTCAGCTATGTGGGAGTCCAGTGACATACCATTACACCATCTGCCGGTCCCCAATTTTCTAATTTTAAAAGAGAGGAGTTAATACTACCTTGGTAGAGTTGGGAGTATTATAGGAAAAAATGTACATGAGACTTTAATATAGGGTGTAGTACCTAAAAAATGATAAATAAATGATAGTAACTGAAATCCTAATTTTAGAATAACCTTTTAGGGAACTAGAAGCAATTAGAACATTGGTTAGAAATAGGTATTTGTTTTTTTTTAAGGACTGCCATTACAAAACACCACACACTAAGTAGCTTAAAGAACTGAAATTTATTTTCTTGTGGTTGTATAGGCCAGAAGTCCAAGATCAAGCTGTCAATGGGTTTGGTTTCTTCTGAGGCATCTCTTCTTTTATTAAGAATGGCCGTTGTCTTACCGTGTTTTCATGGTTTTTGTTTGTTTGTTTGTTTGTTTTCTCCATGGTGTCTTTGACTCTTTTTATAAGGACACTGATCATTGGATTGGGCTCCATCCTTATGACCTCATATAACCCAAATTACCTCTTTAAATGTTCTGTCTCCAAATATAGTTGCATTGGAGATGGAGAAGAGAGAGGAACACTTTGGTCCATAACAGAATGTTATAATTAAAAGATAGTTTTAGATTTGAAATCGGAGTGGAGAGCCTTGAGGGCAGTATAAACTGCTGTCCTAAAGCATTCTTGCATTTATACACCAGGAATTTTATGAAATATATGGTCTCGATTTTACCTGAAATAGACTTAGGGACTGGAACATTGTTCCATTTCATTGGAGAAAAATGATCATGCAATTCTAAATAAGAGGCTCTCAGATGTTGAGCATAATAGTCAACTAGGTAGTCAATTTAAAAGGCTCACTTGGATTCCACCCAGAGACTCTAAGTTTAAACCTTCCTCTATATGAGTTTCTTATTGCTACTATTAAACAATTATCACATATTCTGTGGTTTAAAATGACGCAAAGCTATGATCTTACTCTTCTAAAGGTCAGAGTCCAAAACAGGTCAGATAGGCCACTGTCAATATCAGCAAAGCTGTGTTCCTTTTGGAGGCTCCAGGGAAAAATCCATTTCTTTTCCTTTTTTAGCTTAGAGAGGCCACCTACAATCCTTGGTTCATGTTCCCTTCATCCATCTTAACGCACAACGCTCCAGCCTCTGCTTCTGCTGTCACATGTTCTGATAACTCTCTCTTGTGAGGACTCTTGGGATTACACAAGCCCCACTCAGATAATTCAGGACCATTTTCCCATGTCAAGAGCCTCAATTTATCATAATTGTAATGTCCCTTCTGCAATGTAAAGCAACATATTCACAAGTTCCTGGGATTAGGATGTGGACCTATTTAAGGCCCATTATTCTGTCTAATGCTAGGTCTAAGTGTCTATATTTTACAAAAGTACCCTAACCGATTTTGTGAACAGTGGGCACATGAAAAGGTAGTAGGAAGTAGGTAGTAGATAGTGGGAGACACTGTGCTAGTCTTCAAAGGTTCACTGCAGATTTGCGTGCATTTCTTAATGTTCTACCTCTTCACAACCAAGCCAGAATCATGGCAAATGAGACGTGGAAAGAAGCTCCTGGTTTGTCAGAGACAGGGTCTAGATTAAAATTATAGATAAGTTTTTTTGTTTTGGTTTTGTTTTGGACATAGGTAGATGCATATCTGACCAGATTTTTTTTTTCAACTTTACCCATAGAATTTAAGGAAAATAGGAAAAAATACAGATACGGAAACATGTTAATATCTTCATGTCCCTCTGTTAATTTAAATGTGAAGAATAGAACCATGTAGAAAATCTTTTAGTAGAGACTATTTTTCGGATCCAGGAAGAGGAAGAAAAGGAGGATGTCAGGGAGCCAGCAACAGGTGGTGGAAGCAGAAACGGTGGCTCCTGTTTCACCATTTTATCTAAAAACAATTCTTTTTCCGTCCCATATATCATTCTACTCTTTGTCATGTATGTGTCACCAACATTTCATTGGGGGGTTAAGTATGAAATTTTGTATACCAAGTGGCTATATGTCTTTGAGGATCTCTTCTTTTGATATGAATGCTGCATAAAGGAAAGGAAAAACCTGTGTGGATCCATTTATAATACATCTTCAAAACAATATAAATGATATCAATGATATTGGGATATCACTTCAATAACTTGGTCCATCATCCTGTTATTGTTTTCTTTCTATAGTTGTTATTGTCTCACTCTGTCATTCAACTCTACCTAATATGATACTGACAAACCTTTTTAGTCTTTCCTTCAGCCACTTTATGCAGAACTGCATCCATGGTCACTATCATCTGATGTCATAGTGATGGTGGGCTTTTTGACACTATGTAAACAGACTCCTTCTCCAAATATAGGGCTTGTCAAAAATATATTTTAAGAAAATTATGCCACTCTTTGCCATCCATCGTCATCTACTCTACCACCCAATATTATCCACCCTCGAAATATTTATGCTGTGTATCTTATTTTTCTAGTAGCAAATCCTTGGCTAATCAAACATGCTATTTGATTCACAAACAGGTCATCATATCAATTCCTGGAGAAATTCTTATACCAGAAAATGCCTATTATATTATGATGTTAACAACATTTGTTCACAAACATTTCTTCATACTTGGCATCTAATTATACTCAGCTTCAGATATCCTAATACTTTGTATTTTTTTTGCTTGACTTAATATTGATTATTTTAGCACTTTGAAACACTGGAACATAGGACTCATTGATTATTTTCAGTTTTGTCACCATAATTGGATTTCTCAATAATTGGAAGAAGAAGAAAAAATATTTTTTTTTCCTACTTAAGTATGGGGATATATAGAAAGCGAGTGAGAGATTATCTGAAAGTTTCATATACAATTTGCCACATAAACTGATGAGCCATGTGGTTTTCATCTGAGATAATCACCAACTTCCAAAAACACATCTAAGTTAAAGTAAGAAGCTTGAGGAAGCGAAGTGACACTGTCTCAGATGAGGTTAAAGAGGGTGATAAATTTAGGAGCAAAATATGTTCTATAGTAAAATTGGGAAATTGATTCATCATTATTACTATGTGTTTTATGAGAACTATGGAAAATCAGAGGCCCGGGTAAAGCTTAATTTTTATTTTTCTCTTTTTATTTTGATTGTTGTATCAACTAGCAATGAACATTGTACTGTAGTTTTAATTTACCTTCTGATTTAGACTTACGATAAAGTGGGTATCTGGAAGACCCCAAAAAAGTCTGTGATTGTGATTCACTTTTTTTTTTTTTTTGAGAGTTTTTCTGCTATAGGGTGCGTGTGTTCACCAGACAGACAAAGAGAGACAGAGAGACAGAAAGCGAGAAATCACCCCCCAGTGGGGATGGTCACGCCGCAATCCCTTCTCTTCCGTTCTCCTCTCAGGATCTTGGGCGTGCATGCACACGCGCCCGGCGTGAGTTTTTAAGCCACTGGGTCTGGGACGGAGACCGCGGTCGACTACGTGGGAGTCCAGTGACATAGCCATTATGCTAACTGCTATTCCCTGTGATTCATTTTTTAATGTGTTTGCTTATGAGATCTGACTGCCAATTAGGTTGGAATTTTCTAGAGTAAAAGTGATAGAAGTAATCATTTGTTTTCCCTATATCAACTACTTTATCAGTTACGAAAACACTTTTTTTTTGCAATGAGAATTTTCAATGAAAAGACATCTTAATAGACTAAGATTTTAATTTTGTATTTAATCATTTGAGATTTTGGTTTAACTTTATGAATTTCCTTTAGAACAGAGACCCTTGTATTGCCTTGCCTTAAGCTAGTAAGAATAGCCAGTAAACATTTAACCTATATACTCTTTAACTGTTGCAAGAAAAATCAGATGAAGTTACGCAGCTCTATGAGGACAAAGGTATTCAAGCTATTAAGAAGAGTGGCAGACGGGGTTATCACAGGGGTCCCAGAGGTAACTATGGGGTAGCAAGTATGGGGCATACAAGGAACCTGGCCTTTAACAGTTAGTCTGATGCTTACATAGAGCAAGTATCTTGCCTAAATTCCCTCTGAGTATGTGCCATCTTGAGCTTTAGCACTATTTATGACAGTAATTCTGTGACTTAAAAAGTTTTGTTATGTGCCTTTCATCTTATTTCTGGTATTATGCTAAAGGATACAATGGATTTCAGTGTACTATTAAAATAAGTTAAAGGTAAAAAGAAAACAAGAATAATGATAATAATGTATAGAAGTAACTTATCAATATAGATTACATAAATACATCTTTCAATTATAAAGCCAACACAATTGATCTCATTTCAGTAAGATATTATCATTTATCACATCAATATTCTTAATTTGAATTTTTCCAAGTTTTATCTATATTTAATTTTATCTTCATTGAGAATTGCAGACATAAAGTGTTTTTTTGTTTTTGTTTTTTTGAGAGGTTTTTGCTATAGGGCACGTGCTGTCACCAGAAAGACAGAGAGAGACAGAGAGACAGAAAGCGAGAAATCACCCTCTGTCATTCAACTCTACCTAATATGATACTGACAAACCTTTTTAGTCTTTCCTTCAGCCACTTTATGCAGAACTGCATCCATGGTCACTATCATCTGATGTCATAGTGATGGTGGGCTTTTTGACACTATGTAAACAGACTCCTTCTCCAAATATAGGGCTTGTCAAAAATATATTTTAAGAAAATTATGCCACTCTTTGCCATCCATCGTCATCTACTCTACCACCCAATATTATCCACCCTCGAAATATTTATGCTGTGTATCTTATTTTTCTAGTAGCAAATCCTTGGCTAATCAAACATGCTATTTGATTCACAAACAGGTCATCATATCAATTCCTGGAGAAATTCTTATACCAGAAAATGCCTATTATATTATGATGTTAACAACATTTGTTCACAAACATTTCTTCATACTTGGCATCTAATTATACTCAGCTTCAGATATCCTAATACTTTGTATTTTTTTTTTGCTTGACTTAATATTGATTATTTTAGCACTTTGAAACACTGGAACATAGGACTCATTGATTATTTTCAGTTTTGTCACCATAATTGGATTTCTCAATAATTGGAAGAAGAAGAAAAAATATTTTTTTTTCCTACTTAAGTATGGGGATATATAGAAAGCGAGTGAGAGATTATCTGAAAGTTTCATATACAATTTGCCACATAAACTGATGAGCCATGTGGTTTTCATCTGAGATAATCACCAACTTCCAAAAACACATCTAAGTTAAAGTAAGAAGCTTGAGGAAGCGAAGTGACACTGTCTCAGATGAGGTTAAAGAGGGTGATAAATTTAGGAGCAAAATATGTTCTATAGTAAAATTGGGAAATTGATTCATCATTATTACTATGTGTTTTATGAGAACTATGGAAAATCAGAGGCCCGGGTAAAGCTTAATTTTTATTTTTCTCTTTTTATTTTGATTGTTGTATCAACTAGCAATGAACATTGTACTGTAGTTTTAATTTACCTTCTGATTTAGACTTACGATAAAGTGGGTATCTGGAAGACCCCAAAAAAGTCTGTGATTGTGATTCACTTTTTTTTTTTTTTGAGAAGTTTTTGCTATAGGGGGCGTGCACTTGCCAGAAAGACAGAGAGAGACAGAAAGCGAGAAATCACCCCCCAGTGGGGATGGTCACGCCGCAATCCCTTCTCTTCCGTTCTCCTCTCAGGATCTTGGGCGTGCATGCACACGCGCCCGGCGTGAGTTTTTAAGCCGCTGGGTCTGGGACGGAGACCGCGGTCGACTACGTGGGAGTCCAGTGACATAGCCATTATGCTAACTGCTATTCCCTGTGATTCATTTTTTAATGTGTTTGCTTATGAGATCTGACTGCCAATTAGGTTGGAATTTTCTAGAGTAAAAGTGATAGAAGTAATCATTTGTTTTCCCTATATCAACTACTTTATCAGTTACGAAAACACTTTTTTTTTGCAATGAGAATTTTCAATGAAAAGACATCTTAATAGACTAAGATTTTAATTTTGTATTTAATCATTTGAGATTTTGGTTTAACTTTATGAATTTCCTTTAGAACAGAGACCCTTGTATTGCCTTGCCTTAAGCTAGTAAGAATAGCCAGTAAACATTTAACCTATATACTCTTTAACTGTTGCAAGAAAAATCAGATGAAGTTACGCAGCTCTATGAGGACAAAGGTATTCAAGCTATTAAGAAGAGTGGCAGACGGGGTTATCACAGGGGTCCCAGAGGTAACTATGGGGTAGCAAGTATGGGGCATACAAGGAACCTGGCCTTTAACAGTTAGTCTGATGCTTACATAGAGCAAGTATCTTGCCTAAATTCCCTCTGAGTATGTGCCATCTTGAGCTTTAGCACTATTTATGACAGTAATTCTGTGACTTAAAAAGTTTTGTTATGTGCCTTTCATCTTATTTCTGGTATTATGCTAAAGGATACAATGGATTTCAGTGTACTATTAAAATAAGTTAAAGGTAAAAAGAAAACAAGAATAATGATAATAATGTATAGAAGTAACTTATCAATATAGATTACATAAATACATCTTTCAATTATAAAGCCAACACAATTGATCTCATTTCAGTAAGATATTATCATTTATCACATCAATATTCTTAATTTGAATTTTTCCAAGTTTTATCTATATTTAATTTTATCTTCATTGAGAATTGCAGACATAAAGTGTTTTTTTGTTTTTGTTTTTTTGAGAGGTTTTTGCTATAGGGCACGTGCTGTCACCAGAAAGACAGAGAGAGACAGAGAGACAGAAAGCGAGAAATCACCCCCCATGGTGGATGGTCATGCCCCAATCCCTTCTCCTCCATTCTCCTCTCGGGATCTCGGGCATGCACGTGCACGCGCCCGGCGTGAGTTTAAGCCACCGGGTCCGGGACTTGACCCATAGTCGACCACATGGAAGTTCAGCGACATAGCCATTATGCTAACTGCTGGTACCCAGTCATAAAGTTTTATAAAAGCTAGAAGAAAAAGGCATTACTATCTAGTTTTATATTTACAGATTTAAATAACATATGAAATATAAGTGAGCTCTGGATATCTGAGATAATTTCAAGTCTGAAAAATATTGGAATAGATATTTTAATAGAAATGAGTGGAATTTTAGTTATATTTTCATCAAAACTAAATACCCAATTTAAATCTTTTACAGTTTAGAGATTTGCTCATTTTGGTCCTGCTAGTAGCATGATAGTTAAGGTGGCTGGATTCCACATGGCCAACTGCACAGTTTAAGTATTGCACCTGGCTGCTTGAAAAATACACTATGCGTGTGTGTATATGTATCTGAAATTCCAAAAGGAAAATGGAGAAGGGATTGCAGTGTGGCTTTCCACCCAGAGAGTGCTATCTCACATTCTCATTCTCTCTCTCTTTCTCTTTGGCAAGTGACTATGTCCTCTAGCAAAAATTTAAAAAAAAAAAAAATCATGCTGTGATACCATGATTATTCAGCAGCTTTTTGTTTTGTTTTTGTTTTTGTTTGTTTGGTTCTTTGGTTTTTTGTTTTCCTGGTATTATACATGTCATGAAGGGAAAGCAGTAACATGTGGTGGAGACAGCACAAATTTAGAGTCAGCACCCGAATAATACCTCAAGTGCATTTGTGTACATGACCTAGGAGCAAATCCAGGCTCTAATATTTCTCACCTTCGCTGAACTTCAGTTTACTCATCTGTAAACTGCAGCTAACAATGTTTAACCTTCTAAGGAGAAATAATTACGAGGATGATAACATAAAGTAATAAATGTTAAATACTTAATATAGAATATAAGCACTTGCCACATACATAGTAGTATTTATGAGCTTCTCTGTCAGAGTGGAAAATTGTGTGGATTCAGTCACATCATCTCACCTAGTCTTCCCTGAGCCAATAGTAAATGTTTATAGTATAGATGAAAGCTTTGTTTTTATCTTTGAAATTATCCTTCAGTCCTTTTTTTTTTTTGAGTTTTTTATTTAATTTATTTATTTGTTTTTGCTATAGGGTGCATGCACTTGCCAGAAAGACAGA
This sequence comes from Tupaia belangeri chinensis, assembly GCF_000334495.1. Classification (NCBI taxonomy): domain Eukaryota; kingdom Metazoa; phylum Chordata; class Mammalia; order Scandentia; family Tupaiidae; genus Tupaia; species Tupaia belangeri. The sequence goes on along the minus strand of NW_006159908.1, from coordinate 171,889 downwards.
GAGAGACAGAGAGATAGAAAGCAAGAAATCACCCCCCAGGGGGGATGGCCACGCCACAATCCCTTCTCCTCCATTCTCCTCTCGGGATCTTGGGCACACACGCTCAAGTGCCCGGCATTGAGTTTAAGCCACCAGGTTTGGGACTCGAACCATGGTCAGTACATGGGAGTTCAGTGACATAGCCATTATGCTAACTGCTGGGCCCCCTTCTGTCTCTTAACACTCATTAGTCTAAGCTATATCAGAACAGAGGAGTTGAGAGGAGGAAGACTATGAACAGCACTGTTCAGAGAACCAGAATATGTTGGACTTTATGTTTTTGGAAATCTTCTAACCTTACTTCCCCCAGAATTATCTCCTCTTTGAAATTTTTATCTCTCTCCTTCCCCCCCCCTCAATATGCTAACTGAGTACGCCTTGATAGCACCTTTCTGAGAGAGCTAATTTACCACTTATCAGCTTACCTAGTACCTAACCCATTATCCTCATCCGTGTTCCTTTTTGAACATATCTGGAATGAATGAGTGAGTGAATGAATAAATGAGTTAATTATCTCAGGAATAGCACTTGAATCCAACAGGGTATTCAGGTCACCTTCTGTCTTGGTTAATTAACTTCTGTGAACTTCTTTCCTTTACCTTTGGTTATTTTGAAAATATGGAAAGCACTTAGCAGATTGTCTGGCACATTGTGAATGATTGTTGTGAGTGAAAATTAGTTAATAATAGTGATTATTAGCAAATTTTGAAAACATTACATTCATTAACTCATTTAATCTACATTCCAATTCAATGATACAAGGTCCTGTTACTGATTTCATTGTTGCAAATGGGGAAAGTGATCGGTAGAGAGAAGTAGCACCATGATGATAGCTAATTAGCAGTAAGACCAGCAGGTCTGAATCCAAAGCTTGCACTCCAGGCTTTCAGATACCCTTAGTGTGATTAATAAGCCTATCTATACAGGACTACCACTAAGCCTTAGAGTGCTCATATGAGAAATTTTAAAAGGCTTCTCTTTCTAAAGACACTTGACTCTCAACATTAGAAAATTATCAAGATAATAATGTATAAATATGTGAGGTAAATGGGGCCTCCTTAGCTGAGGCATCATTATACACTGCAAAACTGGCATAATAAGTTGCAGTAGCATTCATTGTACCTGCAAAGAGAAGGTGGAATAATCCTTCCGCTTCAACTATCTGGGCTGGTCCTGTAGCCTAGTAGTTAAGGGAGCCAGATCCCACATGCCTACCTGTGGTTCGAATACCAGCCCTAGCAGCACGAATAATACCCCAAGTGCATGTGTGTGCATGATCAGAATCCCAATAGGATGCAGAAATGGAGAAGGGATTGTAGTGTGACCATGTCCCATTGGGGGTTCCCTCTCTTTCTGTATCCTACATTTCTCTGGTGAGTGCACATGCCCTCTATCAATTAAAAAAAAAGAAAGAAAATATTCTTATTTTCAATAATTACCAGGAAAAGGCAAAAAATTTGTAAAAAACAAGTTCTAAACATTTCTTTAACCTAAAAGAACTCCAAAAATACATAACTGTGAGACTAATTCTAAAACGAGTACAAATGTGTAAATTGCATGATTATGGGAGACATTTGTCAGCTAATTTGGCAATAAAACTCACCCAGTGCAGCTTTACAAGAAATGTGCAGCATTTCATTGCTGACACCCAGCAAGATTTTTATTTCACACCTTTATCTTTTGCTCTGAAACCCTTCATTATTATGACTAAGTTCACATTATCAGTGCTTTCTGATTTTTTCATTCAATGCTACACTATCTTTGGTCTTTTACTACTCTGTCATTTTGCTTCTTTTATAGTTCTGTGACCTACTCTGCTAAAGCAGTGGGATTTATTTTTTGCAATCATCTTATTTAAAGCATCCTTGTCAAAATGGCTGTCATTATAATGGTCTCTTATTTCCTCTTGTCACTACTAAGCCACCTTAAACTAGCTCATTCTCAGGGTCAGTTGTGACAAATATTATTGTAGTTCATGATAGACCACTGTGCTGTGTGAATAGAGATTATAAATACATGTAGAAAGATTTAGTCGTCCTGAAAGTTGTATTAAATTTCTAACTCGAGTGCTAAAAGCATGGTTTGTTAATTAGATTTAGAATACTACTATCGACATTATCAATGAATATACTGACAAAAGAGAATAAACTTTAAGTACAATTACATAAAAATGAATAAATTTATCTTTATTTATTTATTTTTTTTGAGAGGTTTTTCGCTATAGGGCACGTGTGCTCACCAGACAGACAGAGACAGAGAGACAGAAAGCAAGAAATCACCCCCCAGGGGGGATGGCCACGCCGCAATCCCTTCTCCTCCATTATCCGGATCTTGGGCACGCACGCACACGCGCCTGGCATGAGTTTTAAGCCACCGGGTCCGGGACGCGAACTGCCGTTGACTACGTGGGAGTCCAGCGACATTGCCATTATGCTAACTGCTGGCTTCTAATTTACCTTTATTTTTCGTGGCTTTCTTTGTAAGAACCAAGGATTGATGAATGTGTCCTTGTATTTATAAATACAAGGCAGAATAGTATAATATTGAAGAGGAAACACTATTTAAACTTAAGGGAGTTTCACTGAAGCATATTTGTGATTCCATTCATATTAAATAAGGATTATGGGGGGTGGGTGGGCTTCAGGTGCCATAGTGGTTAAGGTGCTGGACTGTCATGTGGTTGACCATGATTCAAGTCCCAGATCTGACAACTTGAAACTCATGCTGGGCCCATGTGAATGCATACCCAAAACTCTGAAAAGAGGATGGAGTAGAAGGGATTGTGATGTGACTATCCTCCCTGGGGAGGTGATTTCTTGCTTTTAGTCTTTCCAGCAAGCACACACGCCCTAATAGCAAAAACATCTCAAATAAATAAATAAATAAATAAATAAATAAATAAAGATTATGGAAAAAGTCAATATAAAAACAGGATCACAGGGATGGTGACAATACATTGTCAAATTTACAGTGTTTTCTTTTTTAAAATAAAGTATGTTTTGTAAAGTTTAACATTCAAATGAGTTAAAGCAGTATATGTTGCCCCCCTAAACATTTCTTTGTGATGTCATCATCTGAAGTATAAATAGTACAGGATCCTTAGAGATTGCAAGATAACAGGTAAGGGTGGTTATAAAAAATGAGTTATTAATAAAAATGAAAATAACAATATGTGCTGAAGACCATATAAAATGTAAGTCCTAGAGTTTCTAGGTGAAGAAATGAGAGAAGTTGATTTAGTTTATGGAGACATTAACAAAAGATACAACTGATGTTTAGTCAGAAAAGAGAGAGGAGAAAAATTTTAAGAGGAAGTGATTTAGTTAGAACTCTTTCAGTCACCTATGAATAATACCCAACTTAAACTAGACTATTACACATTTAATAAGGAATTTGTAAGTCTCTGGCTGGCTTCAGGACTGCCTAGAATTAGGACTAATACAGTGTCATAGATCCTGCCCCTCTCACCCTCTTTCTCACTCAGCTTTCCTTGCCTCTGCTTCCCTTATGCTGCATGTAACAGAAAGCCTGTTCACTCAGAACCCTTCATTAGCATGCATGTGCCCTATAGCGAAAAACCTCTCAAAAAAAAAAAAAAAAAAAGGGGGGGGGATGGAGGGGGGAGGGTGTGTGGAGGCAGCAGGTGGCATGGTAGTTAAAGCTCCTCTGGACACTCTAACGTGGCTGACTGCATTTTGATTCTTGGATCTGGTGGCTTGCTTTCTCATGTTCCCTTTCTCTCTCTTTCTCATGAACTAAAATAATGATGATAATAATAAATAAAATTAAATAAATTATTGTTTTTTTTAAAAAGCGCATGAGAACCTTTGCCGTAATTCCCACACAGAACACTTGAGAGTGACCTTTCTTACACCAATGATGTTGTAAGTACACTAGTTTGAGGCTTGACTTGGGTTTTGATTCATCTCACCAGTACCCTACAAAGTGGAGAATTCCCCAAAGGAATAAAATCACACCACTGACAAGCACTCTACAGGGAAACAAAAGTGTCAACTTACAAGGGTAGAGAGCTGTGTGTTAAGCGTAGCTTTATTCCCCATAACTTCTGACACAGAGCTATTTTTTTCCTAGTGGAAAAAAGGTGCTCTGTGGGAAGTACAGATAGAGTACTATGTAACACCAGGTTAATAGCACAAACTTGAAAGTCACTGAGACTTGAGTTCAAATCCTTCTCCATATCATACAGGTGTGTGACCTCAGTTGAAATAACTAATTTTTCTAATCCTTCGTTTTCTCATTTGTAAAGTGAGAGTAATTTTTATCTTTGAGTGCATAAGAAATGAATAAAAAATATGTAAAGCACATCCAGGGCATAAAATAGTTGTTCAATAATTTGTAAGCTTTTCAATAATTATTTTGTTTTCCTCCTTTAAGCCAACTTCTTTCAAAACACTAAGCAAATGTTATTTTAGGAATACACTTATCAAAAGGCTTCACAGGATATCTTGGCTTTTATATATTTTGGCCAAAAGATATTTTCTCACTTGCTTTCTGATGTCTAGAATTTCTTTAGTAAGGGATGAATCTTCTTATTCTAATTTTAGAAATAAAAGTATTAAAATGCAAATATCTCATTATAGGCACTCTCATGCTAACATAATGCTAATAAAATAATATATAATAATGAACAGCACATCAGCTGCTTCCCCATTTATAAGAGTTAAGGGAAAAGAACACAAGGCAGTGAAATGATAAGTGGGTCACAAGGAGGAAAAGAGAAAAAGAATGTGGAGCGTGGTTAGTGACACAGCAATAAGACATAGTGCTGTGTGAGGGTGACTTATGTGGGAGTGTTCTATTTGCGCCAAATAGACTAATCATGTGTGTGTCCATGATCCATGGCTGGCTAAACCTGGGTGGTTTGTGATGTCAAGACACTGTTGGGGCACTGTATTTCTTCCTCCCTTTGTCTTTTTCTCTCTATGTGTATTTCTCTCACTTGTGGAAGAAATAAATAAACAGAACCAAAAAAGGAGAATTGAATGAGTGGATATTAAATAAGATAGCTAAACAACAAAGTAGTGACAACTCAACAAATAGTTATCAATGATAGGTAAGATAAGCACTTTATGTACATGTCTCAGTTTGCTATCCTGTTACTAACAGAAATGCCTGAGAATGGGTGATTTATAGAGAATGATTGGCTTACAATTCTGGGGACTAGAAAGTCCAAAAGCCTGGGACTGGCGTTAGGCTGACATCCGGTACTACAACCTGGTACTATAGAATGATGGACAAAGAAAGAGACCTAGGGACAGCACTCTTCCTTTTATAACCTAACCCCATGTCAAGAGAGTGAGTACTCATTCCCTTTTGTGAGACATTAATCCATTCATGTAGGCGAGGCCTCTGTAATCCAAACATGACCAACTAGACCTCACATGTTAAAGGTCTTACCCCTTACCAAATGCATTAAAATAGTAACCAAGCTCTAAAACATGAACTTTAGAGAACAGATTATTATCTAAACCTTAACAGTATGTTATCTGTTTTAATCTTTACAACAAGATAATAGGGTAGGTATTATAATCTCTATTTTACAGATGTGAAAACTGAGTTATAGAGAAGCGAAGTGATTTAACTAAATTCATATTGCTGATAAATGACAGAGCCAAGATTTAAATCCATATCTATCAGACTTATACTTTAAATCTTACCTCACTTTTGCTGTTTCCCATCAAAAAGAGACAGACGGAAGCTATTTATTCATATAAAGTTCCAAAACCCATGTTTCTAGTTAATATTGTCTATAATGAACTGTTTTCATTCATACACTGAAATTTATTAACAGGCTTAATTTCTTAAATATTTACTATTTTGTAGTTTTATTTTATTTATTTATGAAGATAATATTATGTAATATCATTCCACAAATTCTTTAAGAGCAAATAGGGAATTTTTGTTTGTTTAATTGGTTGGTTATTATCTTGATTCTTTGTTTCTCTTAATGAACATTCCAGCTAAGGAAAGAAAGCCAAATGTTAAAAATGGGTTTAGAATATTAATCTAGAAACCACACTGACCTTCTATCCTCCCTTCTATCTTTCTTAATCAACATATATTTAAAAACAGAATATATTGGGTGGTCGGGAAAGTCATGACTCATTTTTGCATAGAAAAAATACGTCATGATTTTCTGACAACCTCTTCTATTTTTAATGATTTTACTTCTCACTAGAAAATGTGCAATAAAGTTCAATCAGCTCCAGACATAACAGAAATAATGTAGTTGGTTTATTTACACCTAGAAGATAATGAAGAAAACCCACATCCACATAAAGGGGTCATGGGAAATGACTCATTCCTATTTGATATGTTTCTGGGTTTATAGATCATTATAATCCTATACATCTACACTCCTTGAGTTTTAACAAACATTTGATTATTTTCCAAGGTGAGTTTATCCTGCGTAGACATATTGGATTGTTTTTACGTAGAAAAATACATCATGACTTTTCCTACAACCCAATAGTTAAGTGAACCTAGCTGGTTGATTTAATACTTGTTCATTGGGACCAGCAGATGGTGTAATTGGATTCCAACATAGTTAACTACAATGTGGGTCCCGATCCAGTACCTTAAACCTCACACCAGGCTCATGTGCATGCATGCCCAAGATCCCAAGAGGAGAATGGGGGAGAAGGGATTACAACATGGCATCTCCCTGGGGGGGTTAATTTCTCACTTTCTGTCTCTCTGTGTGCCTTATAGCAAAAATCTCTCTAAAAAAATAAAACTTGTTCATTGTGTTAATGAATGACTGACAGATGGACAAAGATCTTTAGAACTACGCCTGAGAATTGTTTTCTTAATTCTGTGTGGTCTCGTGTTTTCATTGTAAACTTATGAAGAGATAAGTTTTGCTGGTGTACTGAAGATAAGATAGAAGTAGTAGGATATAATAATGTCCCAGATAGCTCAGTATAGTTTCAAAATAACCCTGACAGGATGAAACAATGGGACCAACTTCAACAAGATGAAAAGGATAAAGAAAAATTCTACATATGTATTCAAAAATCAATTATACACAATGACCTTTTCTTTTTAAAATTGTCCAAGGGACAAAGAGATACAACTATTGAATATTAACTATAATATTAATAGGACTTTTGAAACACATAGGAAAAGTAAGATGATATTGAACTTCTCATGATAGACATTGAGAAACAATTGAAGTTTCTAGAACAATTTAGTTATGGGATCAATATCTTGTTTTCTTCCAGTAGGGTTAATTAGCATAAAGAGAAACCAGAATCAAAGAGTCCCTAATAAAGACTTGGAGGTTGTGGTGACTGGACTAGTGAAGGGATAGAATCAATATTTTTTCATATTGGAAAAATTTGTAAGTACTAGAGAACTGTCAAGATTATTTCAATATATTTAACCATAAAGGTCACCAATAGATTTGAGAATATTAGAGAAAGATAGTGCTTTTTAGAGAAAAAGGAGTTGATATGAATGTATAATATTTACTCTATAGTGGTTGGGGTCATCCTAAGGGAATTTGCCGTGGGATGATACATGGGCAGAAACATGAACATGGGAATTATTGGCTCTGAAAGGCTACTTAGAACCAAAGAACGTGATAGGAGTGCATACAAATAATGAAGTATAGAAAGAAAATTAAATTAAAAAAAGAAAAGAAAAAGGAAGGGGCTGGACACTGAATTCACTTCCTGCTAGGAGGCCGAAGAGGATGCAGAGCCAAGACATAGAATGGGATTGCCTAGAGAGAGAGGTTTATTAGTAACATGGGCTCTCATTAGTTCACTGAATGGGCTGCTTCTGAGGTCATAATTAATTTAGCTTTTTCTCATGTTAGAAATCTATGTTTAATTCTGATTTCACTGATAACTTATGTAGACCACATTCGATTCGGGAGGTCAATTAGATTATAAACTAGTGTTCAATAAACCATTTTCTCAGTTCTTTTTACCATTTTTTTAGTACATAGTTTTTGCTTTAGTACTTGACATTAAAAGCTAATGCTATAGAAGATATGTGGGAGGAGTTTCCTAGTGTTTATCCTGATTACTGTATTTTTGATTTTCTTGGCAGAAACATTAGGTGCTAACTATGACTAATATATTTCAGTATCCTAACATTCTTCCGGCTACCCCAATTCTTATGTATTCAGAAGCAGTTAATTTGGAGAATGCTGACAGCCTTCTTTACTTTGTAGTGTAAACTCCAGACAGACACATAAAAACAGGCAAGAAGTAGTTTTCTGTTTTATATGCTGTTCAGAAAAGTGGGGCATCTGTGAAGTTCTCCACAATTAGGTAATATAAATATTACAAGATCATACATAGAACCCTAATATTTAAGACAAATTAGTAACACCCACCAAATGCATCATAGAAGAAGACAGTCCTACTTAGAATGGCTCTCTTTCTCATCTTGTCCTTTTTACACTGTTCAGACATTTGCCAAAGTCACCATGTTTCTTTAAGTAGATTGGGACATAGTTTATAAGGCATCTATTTCCAGAATTATAGTGTCTTATTTTAAATGTTCCCCAGTTAGACATTTCATTTGTCTAGACAAACTAATCCTTGTACTGCATAAACATATACATATATATGTGCGTATGTGTGTGTATGTGCATATGTCCTTGTACTACATATATATATATATATACACACACACACACATATATATACACACACACATATATATATACACACACATACACACACATACACATATGTGTGTGTGTATAAATTTTATGTTTGTTTATTTAGGATTGTTCTCTTGGTATAGATCAGTAATATTAATAGAAAAAGTATAAAGTATCATGAATGACCTCTTAAAGAAACCTTGGCATTTTCATCTTGCAAATATTCCCACTGAAAGTATATTTGGGAGTTGCAGTAAACCCTCTTTAATATATGTAATCTACTCAGCGAATACCATTTCTGAAGTTGCCAATTATAAATATTACATATGCAACATAGCTTTAAGTAGGTTTGTTACATACGTTACTTTTATACCAAAAGATCATGATAAAAATTGGAAATGAAAATAAAAGGCAATCAGACCACTTTGTGAGGAACGTAAGTTAAATATCCTATCCAGATGTTTGTAAAGTGTTACTCGATCCATCTCATTTTCTGTTCTCTGCACCTGTTAGTTCAGATAATATAAGATCTACTCAAAATTAGTTGAGTCACTATATTTAGAAACAAACAAACTTGCTATCAGTTCATGTCTAATTTGAAATCATTTGAATTTAAACATATAAATCAGAAAAGATGACTTAGGGCAACACTTTCCTTTTTGTTAATGCTCTTAATCAGAGAGTTTCTTTTGGATTCCATATATAGAAGCTACAAATTTTACTTTTTGGAACACTAGCCTGTTAAAGGAAGCAAAGACTTCTGTTTCCCTATACCAACTATAGCTGGATCAAGTTCCTTTCTTTGTTGCCCTTCCCTACTCATTACTTTGGCATTACATGAGAAAGGACAGCATTTAGGAATAAGGTGGGGATAGGTGCCAGAGTTGAAGTTCCTTCTTCTCCCTTTATTTCTAGAGTATCTCTTCTTTTATGTGAAAGTAATATTTAGGCTTCTGACTAATATTTTATTAATGAAAGTATTCTGATATTAATAAAGAGAGAAAAAAGAAAATTGAAAACTTCAGTTTATGTACATTTGATGAAGATGTATTCTGTTCAGTTTTTTAGCCTGAATTGATTCCTTTGAATAGACTTACACTCTCAGCCAAACTGATCCTGAAGTCAGATGGTTTTCATTCCCCTTTTCCAAGAGCAAAACTAATGGCATGCAACCATACATTCATTATTTCTGCTCTGCATATACAATGTTTAAAAACACTTGAATAGTATTATTGCTTTGATATGCTGTGCTTTGAAACATGTCCTGGAAAATAATTATAAAACCACATTCTCTAAAAATAATGAATTTGTGTTACATATCACAACTAGTTTATTAAAAAGTAGAAGTTATTAACTGATGGTTAAGTATCCAAATTATCATGTGCCACAGATAGAAAATGTATTTTATTTATTTCTTCCCAGGTCAATATTTGCCAATTTAACTGATGCATGGTGAATATATATATGTATTTCATATGTAAAATAAAGAGAAATAACTTAGAACTGAAACTTGCTGACCGCTAAAAATCACACTCAATGCCATGAGAAAACATCATGTCAACTTTTGTCTGAAAATTTCCAGAAAGTACATGCATGAGAGAGAGAGAGAGATAATGACACAGAAAACACTGTCCAGTGGTGAGCAGTCACACCACAATCCTTTTTCCTCCATTTCTCCTTCCTGTCAGCATTTGGAGCAGACATGTGCACAATCCCATCATGTTTTTCAAGCCACAGAGGCTAGAGTTTAACACTGTAGTTGGCCATATGGGGTCTGAATTGCACTGCACTTAACTGCTGAGACACTGGCCAGACTTAAAAGACTTCTCTTAATTGAATTCACTAGTTCTAGTTCATGAGAAAATAAAAATGTAACATAGTCTTTGAGAAAGAATAAGTCAATTTCCTTTGGTATTCACTCATATTGAAATCCCTTCCTCAACTGATACATACTAAGAAGCAACACTATCCCAAGGCCAATTCAGAAACCACTTGGTGGAGAAATGATGTACCAGGGGAGTCAGGAAGAAGGTAAGGAGTGATGGGGAGCACTACATGAAATGTAGTAATTCCAAGAAATAACTTGAATTTCTGAAACAGAACAAAGTAAATTTTTACTCGGTATGGCACAATTTAGGATGTTTGTTAAAGAACTGAAAGCTTTTACCCAATTCTTCTGCTCTGAAAGACTCAGGTCTATTAATTATTACTCCAAGATATTCATCAGGCTAAAAGATATGGTAACCGTGTTGCAGAACTTTAAATCAAGCAAATAAATAATGTCTAAATTTCTTCTAGGAGCAAAATATGAAGGAATCTGTGACATTAAGCAAAAGTAGGTATCTGACAGAAATGACTAAACTGATATTCTCTTTCTCCTGTATCACAGCTTTCTGGAGTTGAGGCTCTATTTACAAGGAGGATAACCGGGTGACCATAATGTGCACACCCAAATGGTGATGCATTTGTGAATATAAAGAAGTTCTATTAATGATTACACCAGAATATGAGACATAAACGGGACCATCCTGGGTAGCCTAAGGAGGTGAGAACACAGAGAAACTATTTTTTCAGTCAAAGTTACTTAAATAACTGAACTTGGTAGTCATGTATATGTGCCAAAATATTTCACTTTGTGGTATGGCCCTAAAATACAATTAGTAAAGACAATTTCCTGTTCTCTTTAATTTGGCACTAGTATTTTCAAACTTAGGGTCAATAGGTTCTATGAGGTTATGGTAGCCAACGCCTACCAGTTGAAGAGTTGAATATATTAGGGACCATACTGGCTCTTAACAACAGCAATTATGGGGACCAGCAGGTGACATAGTGGTTAAGGTGCTGAACCTCCAAGTGGTTTACTGCAGTTCGAGTCCCAGACCCAGAGGCTTGAAACTCATGTTGCACATGTGTACGTGCATACCAAAAATCCTGAGAGACTGGAGGAGAAGCGACTGTGGCATGACCATCTCTCCCAAGTGGGGTGATTTCTTGCTTTCTGTCTAGTCAGCGAGTTCACGTGCTCTATAACAAAAATCTCTCAAAACACACACACACACACACACACACACACACAAAAGAAAAAAAAAACAGCAATTAGGACTTATGTTTAGAAATTTACCATGTACATTTTAGTGTTTTGCAGCCATATGTATATAACCCACTAACTACCCTCTGTGCACTGATATTAAATGTGTCAGCAAGTAACAAGAATTAGAGATGCTTCTGTAGCTATATGTTGATAGACTAGATAATTTGTCATCCTTTCCATATTGCCCATGCAAATTAGCAGTAATAATAAAACTGAAAAAATTAATATTAGGGGAAAGAGAATTCTATAAACATGGTACATTCAGTATGAACATTAAACTTTGTGGGTTGGCTAGATGGCCCAGCTCTATCACACTACTCTAGAAATGCTAGATCCATGTGGTTTTGGCCATTGTGTCCATGTTGGGTGCACATGCCTGTGATACTGATTAGCTGTCATGACAGGGTGGGGGTGTCAGTCATATGAGATCCTGTTGAATGTGCTTGTTTATCTCCCTCTCTGTGTCTCTCACTCTCATGAAAGAAGTAAGTAAACTTTAAAAAAGTTAAATTTTGTTTTTAGGAAATATGGTGCTTCTAGCGATTATAATGAATAGTAATGACATTTAAAAGTATACATCATCCAGAAAATTTTGTACCATTGGAAGAAATATACCTAAAATGAAATAAGAAACTAGAAGACTATTTAAGATTACAAACTATTCAGGATTACCTATGCAGTGGCCCCTAATTAAAAATCATATTATGATTCTGATTATATGCCAACAATGTCATTTTTCCTACATATTAATACTTAAATGCTGTAATTTGCTTAAAAGTAAATTATATGCAAGTGCTGCTTAGAATTAACTGTTCCATTTAAAGGTTTTGGTCTAACTAATCTTCTTTAAAAGCATATTAAAATATGCAGGAAAAATAGTTGAGTTTCTTGATTTTCTTAATCATCTTCTATGCAGAATTTAATAACTATCTGTTAGTTAAAGAAAAATTTAAATTTTTATGAAACACTCTAAGATGGAAACAATTAAGGCATTATATACTTAAATTGTTTGATTTAAACAGCTTTCCTTTTAATTTTTAAAGTCACATACGTGCTTGCTCTTTAATTCAACAAGCGTGCATTAAGTTATAGTTTCTTACTACTGCACAGTGAGTGTTCTGGTGTCTGGAATACAGTGGGGACAGTGTGAACATCTAGTGGGTGAGAAGTGATTATAGAACGATGGAAACATAGCATAGCTGTGTGTACAGGGTGCTGTCTTACCCCAGAGAAAGAAGCAATGAAAACATCCGGCAAGTTTAACTGAAAGGGCTGCTCTCTGTTTACGTCTAAGTAATAACATATCAAATAGGAAAGGGGAAATGAACATTCCCCAAAATGCTGATGTAAAGGCTTCACCAGAGTGAGTATAAGAAACATAGGCAAGAGAGTTAGATACTGCAGAAGACATTGTGTGTTCTACAAAGGGAAGAGGATGTTATCTAATAAGCAATAGGAGGACTTAGCCATTCTTAATTAAAGGAATCCTGTAAGAGAAAAGAGGAAATGGACATGTACTTCCAGAGATGAACGATGATTACTTAAATATCGGAATTCAGGTGGCAAAGACTAGTGTCTTTTCAAACTTCAGTTACCCTTGTCTGTTCTCCACCCTGTTTACAGCAGCTAAGTTTTAGCTCAGCCCCCTTCACCTCCAGCCTCTCCTCTGCCTCACTGTTGTGTTGTTCTGTAGGGAATGCTCCTGGTAAGGTACAGAATAAGTTAGGGTCGGAGAATCTACTGACAATCTGAAAAATGGAGTTTTATGTTAGGACCTGCAATGTCCAATGACATTGTTCTGAAAAACAGAACACCTTCTATTTTAGACAACTGTTAAGGTATATACAAAAATGACACTAAATATCAAGCCTGTATTTAAAGTTTTTCTTTTGGTTTTGTAAACCTGACTTTAGAATTTATCTTGTCTGCCACCAGTATGAATTCCACCCATGAATGCTCCTTTCCCTTTCTTTGGCCTCAGAACATCTATCTGTGAAATGTATTCTAAACTTCCATCCCAAAGGTGTGTTTCCTGGTCCAGGAATTCAGTTTCAAAGGTTGTGACCATTGCGGGGAGTAGATGCTGGACTGGGGTTCCTCCCCTGCCCCCATCCTCTTCACAGTCAGCATTTCTCAGGCAGCTGCCCTTGTTCTGGTTTTCTGGAGGAAATGGTTTACATATTTAAGTAGTTTGATGAAGGTCATATATACCAAGGTAATGAAAACAGAAAGCAATTAAAATGTCTTCAGGTAAGAAAGGGACAATATATAAACAAAACAATGATTTAGACAAAGTAGCTACTGTCAATAAGCCTCTAAGCCATATTTAGAGTAATGAGAATAAATTACAGGAATGAAAGGTAGTAGATGTGGGTTCCAGACTTGACTTTTCCAATAATAGGCAGCATGATCTTGAGAAGATTTATTTATCTCAGCTTTAAAGTGAGAGTGTTTTCTCTGTTCACTTTCAATGGATCTATAAAGACCCAAGTTGTATGTATGTATCTATGTGTGTGTGTGTGTGTGTGTGTGTGTATATACACATGAGAACCAGGGTACTACTGTGACTCTGCCTTTAATTTAGAGATGTTTCTCATGAGACCATCTTGACTCTGTGGGCCTATAACATTTAACTGACATTTTATAGTTCTGATTCATTACACAGATCAACCTGTAAAGCAACATTTCTCATCGAATAAGAGAAGAGTGTTCTAATCTAAGATAAAAAAGAAAGACAAGTTAAATGCAGAGTGAAATGCAGGATATTAGGGTCTTCAATATCTCTTAATCGGGAGAAGCTAAAGTAGGTTTAATTTCAGACCCCATCTGCTGAGTCACAGTGGTTCTCATGAAGGAGAGGTTAAAACTGGAAGAACTGAGGACTCTGTCCAAGTGTAGAGTTTTCAACTTAATTTGTATCTCATCAATTTAATGTTTAATCAAAATATACACCCATACAGGGAATCCAAAATAGCAATTCTAGTTTGGATAGCTCTATACTCTTGCAAAAATAAATACATATGTACATTCATACATACAGCTATTCATGAACAAACTATGTAAAATCAAGGAATGCACATACTATGTAACTTTCAGATATTAGATGATAAAATGGCCAAAATGATCCAGAAAAAGAACTATATTGATTTGTGGTCAGGACCTTTAAAAATTAATATTATTTAAAATAGAAATAATCAAGTCTGAAATAAAGGGAGTTTTCTGATGAGTTAAGTTTGGAAGGAGTGTGTGTGTGTGTGTGTGTGTGTGTGTGTTCCATTTACAGGAGAGGACTATTATTATTGGAGTAATGATTAAAGGCCAGAAAAAAGCTGAAGACATCAAAATAAATTGAGAGAAATGAAATTTTAGGCTATGTTTAGAACATTTTAGGTTCACTGTTTCAGGTTTTTTAATATTAACAAGTTAACAGAGAGAACAAAATGCTTCACCTTTATTTTGTTTCCAATTTCTCCATCAAAGAAATTGACCTTTACACTGAAAAAAGCACATCACACATGGAGATGTAGCTGCATCTTCTGATAGTTGAGGAGTAAGTCAGAATTTGTCTCAGAATTTAAATGGGTCTAGTTTTCTTGGTTTAAATGAATTCCACATCAGGAAAATTACACCTTCACTTTCTGTAATATTGTGTGGTTGCAAAGTGAGTCCTTATAATTAATTTTGGGTGATAGTTTTAGTGACCTAATGTGGCTGTCTGTGTGTGCATATTATACTATTGGGTCATCGGGAAAGTCATGACACATTTTTGAATAGAAAAACAACTCATGGCTTTCTCGATGACCTAATACTGTTCAGGGAAGTAAATACAAGTTCAAGGAATTTTCCAAGGTCACATTGTTAGTATGTGGCCCAGCAGTCTTAGTATTCAGAGAATGGAAATGGAAAAGATCATATAGTTTAGAATTTTCTCTTTCTTTTGAGAGAGAGAGTTTTTGTTTTGTTTTTGTTTGTTTGTTGGTTTGTTTTCTCCTATTGGGCACTTGCACTTGCCAGAGAAAGAGAGAGAGAGAGAAAGTGAGAAATCACACCCCCCGCAGGGGGTTAGCCATGCCACAATCTCTTCTCTCCGTTCTCTTGGGATTTTGGGCACACCTGCACATGCACAAGGGCATGAATTTCAGGCCACCAGTTCCAGGACTTGACCTGCAGTCGACCACGTAGGAATCCAGCACCTGAACCAATGCACCATCTGCTGACCCCAAGGTTTAGAATGTTCAAAAGGTATATTTTTGGAACCCTAATGGTAAGCCTAATATCAGTGAATTTTCAAAAGTTATAGTAATTATTCCATACGTGCCATGGAAGTATTTTGAAATAATTATTTACTTTTAAAATTTATTTATTTATTGGCTATTGGAAAAGTCATGATGCATTTTTGCATAGGTGAACAAAGAAAATACATCATGACTTTCCCAATGACCTAATATTTTTATTTTGTCCAGTGAGAGACAGAGAAAGAGATAGAGAGAAAGTGAGAAAGCAAGCGGCCAGGTCTGGGGTTTGAACCACAATTTGCCATGTGGAAGTCCAGCACCTTATCCACCATTCCACCTGCAAGCTCCATGGAAGAATTTTTAAAGAGGGTTCTATACTATGCATGATTTCACTAGGAGTAAAAGTTGACAAAATAATGGCATTTATCTTTTGATTTTAAGTAATCAGCTATCTGAAGATTTGGAATATATTTTTATTCTCTTTGTAACCAAAGTTGCATTGATCTTTATTTAGGAAGTGGAGATTTGTGATATGCCATAGAATGCCATTCTTGATCATGTCAAATTCTGCATTTTTACCTGTAAATTAGATAGAAATACAGTGACCATACAGAAACAACACTTCCCTGGATAGCAATCCTTACTTTGTATGGTCCTGATGTGCACAAATTTCAGTTACCATGGTATAGTTCAATAGAACTAGTCTCCCCACAGGACCAGCTGATGCTGTAATGGTTACATTACTGGACTCCCATGTAGTACACCTCGGTTCAAGTCCAGGACAAATGGCTTGGAACTCATGCCTGGTGCATGTGCATGCATGGCCAAGATTTCCCCAAGAGGAGAATGGAGAAGGGATTGCAGCATGGTCATCCTCCCTAAGGGGCAATTTCTCAGTTGCTGTGTCTTTGTCTCTGTCTTTCTGGTGAGCGCACATGCCTGATATAAAATAAATAAATAAAAACTCTCTCTCCAGAAAAAAAAGAACTAGTCTCCCCATGAACATAGTTCAAATTTCAGTTACCATTAGGTATGAACTGCGAGTAATTGTGTAAAGTATAAACTTTGCCAGTAACTCTTCAATTTACAAATCAAAGAGTAAATAACAAATGTCCGTCTTGTTTAGTGGTCAATCATATCACTTCTTTCTAAGGCTGTCAGTGTTTGATCACTGCATCTATCGATGTCCATCTTGTTTAGTGGCCAATCATATCACTTCTTTCAAAGGCTGTCAGTGTTTGATCACTGCATCTATCACTCAGTTCATGCAGACACAATACATGGAGTCACGTTGCCTTGTTTGTCAGCGATAAACCCACTGTCATTTTATAAAAATGGATAATGAGGAAACCAACAAAAACAAAAGTGAACCAAACAAATGAAGAATGCTAATGCTGGAGGTGAAACATGAATCAAACAAATGGAGTTATAGAGGAACTAGATGACCAGATGACCATGAGAACATTGACACTACCCCTCTTGAGAGACTCCAGATATGTTACTATGGGATCTTAGTGAAGGTGACATTATTGGTATAATTGAGGAAAGTAACAAAAAGGATACCATTCCAGAGGAAGACAGACTGACAAAGCTTTATTTCAAAGAAATTCTCAAAGATTTTTCACTACCTTTGAAAGCACAAAAGATAAAATGTTGGAAGCCGATACAAACTTAGAAAGGAGTATGACAATCTGCAAAACATAGGAGATACCTATTCTGTATTGCAAATTATACAATGAGAAGGCAAGCTCTGTTTAAGTTGAGTTTTTTAGAAAATCTTTTTCATTCTCAATATTTCCAGTATTTTAATTACAATATACTGTCATTATTGACTTCATTATTTTTAATTTCTTATACAGTAATATCTCTATCTGACAGTAATAGGGGTTTTTGATATTTTGACAAAAAGTTTTAAAGGTCATACAACAACTGTTTTCTTTTCACTTTGCACAGTTCGATTGTGGACAGCCATTTTATAGCCCTGCACTATCATACAAAGACTTTCCATAATTTCAAAGGGCCTGAACTGCGGGCTGACAAATACAAACCATCGTATTTTATAGAGAGAAACATAAAGGTTGTGATTTGAGCACACACTTAATATGAGCAATGAGCAAATAGTGTGACATCTGTGTGAAGAAGTGAAGGGTGGTCTGCATTATATTAAAAGGCCTGAGGTAGGAGTAGATTTTTTCTTTTTATAACCATCTACATTTTTCAGTCACAGCAGTAGAATGTTCCATTCTGGGCCCCACATTTAAATAAGACTGCAGGGAAAGAAATCATTTTATATTCATTAGAGTTGAAGACTAGGGAGATGGGATGTACCTAATTAAAAACTACTCATACAAAGGAAGTGGGAGTAAATTAGCTCATGTAACTCTGAATGGCAAACCAGACTAACAGGTGGGTGTTCCAAAGAGACAGACTTTTGCTTGGCTGAAAAAAAAAATTGCAAAATTGCCCCAAATGGATGAATTTGTATTGAAAACAATAAAATTATATTGTTATGCTGCTGAAATTTTTCAAGGTAATTATCTGTTGATGGGAATGTCTTTTAGATATTTAGACTAGAAGATAATCCTTTAGGACCCTTTGAGCAATAAATATGTATCATTCTGTAAATAAATATAATAAATATATGTAATCTATATGGTAGATAATACTCAGAGGGTCAGCCTGTAACCTAGTAAAGGGAGCCAAATTCCTCATGGCCAACCATGTGGTTCCAATTCCAGCCTCAGCAGCTTAAAAAGCATGACATGCATGTGTGTGTACATGCCATAAAACCTGACAGGATGGAGAAATGGAGAAGAGAGGATTATCCTGTGGCCACACCCCTTTAGGAGGTGCTTTCTCCTTCCCCACCTCTGTCACTTTCTGGTGAGTACACGCATCCTCTAGCAATGTTTAAAAGAGAGAGATACTTGGAATCCTGAAGCACTATGGAGTACTGGAAGGAGAGAGCTTTCATGTTTGCTTGTTTTTTTTTTTTTTTTAATATATTAGAAAATACATAG
This sequence comes from Tupaia belangeri chinensis, assembly GCF_000334495.1. Taxonomy (NCBI): domain Eukaryota; kingdom Metazoa; phylum Chordata; class Mammalia; order Scandentia; family Tupaiidae; genus Tupaia; species Tupaia belangeri. The sequence continues at coordinate 152,863 of NW_006159908.1, read as the reverse complement.
TATGAATGAGATCACTTTCCCCATGAAATTGTAAATAAAATCTTAGACTGAATGTTATATGGTAAAAAGTAGACAAAATGAATAGAACAAGATAAGAAATTAATGTAACATGAAGTAGCCTTCAAGCAAAATATTAACATACATACTAAAATTATGCACTAATTGTAATTGGAACAGAGAAAGAAAGTCAAAGTGGCACACCTATTAACTGTCCAAGTAGGCATTTCCATCAGATAAGCATCTCTGTTGTAGACACAGATGCATCAGTTTTCTGAAAGCCTGACATCATTTCACATTTCAGTGACAAACTGAAATCCTCTTGTTTTGAATCTGAGCTCACCAAGCAGCTGTTCTATGTAGCTCATCAACTAGTCAAGACCATGGGAATTTATAGTCTGCTTGGGGTTGATACTATTGCAAAGTAATATATTAGCATCTGCTTTTCTACTTCAGTCTCTCTGAACTTAATTGGATGAGTCCTTAAGAAATGAATACTCAGTCTACTGACAAAATCAAGTTTTTGGTTTTGCAGAGATGTGGGCCGGAGTCTGTTCTGTGGTAGAATCACCAAGGTAACATCCGACCCATCCAAATTCTTCTCTGGCTACCCTCTGGCCTTGAGACTTGCTAAATTTATTTTAAACTTCTGGTTCATATGAAGCATTTTATTTTTTCCATAAAATTATGTGGTTTAAAATAAGTATTTTATAATATTACTCAGGAGACATAGAAAAAACTTTTTTTTTGGTAGAGGTTTTTGCCTTAGGGCACATGTAGTCACCAAAGAGGTAGTGTGATAGAGACAATGAGAGGGAAAGGGAGAAATCACATCCCAGAGGGGATGGCCATGCTGCAACCCCTTCTCCATTCTCCTCCCAGGATCTTGGGCATACAGGCATATGTGCCCAGCATAAGTCTGAAGCCACTGAGTCCAGAACTCAAACCATGGTCAGCCATGTGGGAGTCCAGCAATATAACCAGTACACCATCTGCTGGCCCTAGAAAACTATTTTTATCTTCAAGAAGTTTAAGCCACAGAATTACAATCTGTGGAGATAAACTACAAACATAACTAATCACAAGTATTTTTATAGTAGGATATAATAGCAAGTGCAAATTAGTACTCTACAATTTAACTATGTAAGTAATTATGCCCAGTTAAGGGGCAATCAAAAACTGTTGTAGTCAATTACATAAGACTTTCTAGATATAGCAAATGATATTTTGGGCTTGACTTGTTAATATAAAATTATGTACATTTCAGGAGAAAAATATAGGGAAAGGACCATGAGACGGGGACGTGCATAATTTCCATGTAAATTTCAGGCATCACCCTTCAATATTATAATGAATAAAGTATATTAATTTCTATTACCACCGTAACAAATTATTGCAAATTTAGTAGCTTACAATAACACTCTTTTTTGGTCTCATAATTCTGTAAATCAGAGATCTCTTTACTCAACTGATTCTTTCACTTAGAATCTCATTAGACAAGTCAAGATGTGTACTACCACCTGGCATCTTATCTGGAGACTTTCAGGGAGAATCCACTTCTGGACTTATTCAATTTGTTGCCAGAATTTTATTTTTTTAATATGTTTTATTTCAATTTCTTTTATACATTCAATCACATATGTCACTTAGTTTGCAAAATGAATATTCCAACATGTATACATTTCTTACCAATCCAGTTGGGAATACTATATACATCATCCTCAATAAACAATAACCCATCTCTCTGTCCCATAAATGCCCTGCCCCTCCATTTCTCTCTCCAATGTCCCCTCCTTCACCCATTCTCTTCCCACACTGTATCTGGTACTTTTTTTTTTTTTTTTTTTGCTATAGG
>NW_006159908.1:133216-150991 GCF_000334495.1 Tupaia belangeri chinensis | reverse complement strand
AGAAAGACAGAGAGAGAGAGAGAAAGACAGAGAGAGAGAGAGAGAGACAGAAAGCAAGAAATCACCCCTCAGGGGGGATGTCCATGCTGCAATCCCTTTTCCTCCATTCTCCTCTTGGAATCTTGGTCATGCCCGCACATGCATCCAGTGTGAGTTTAAGTCATCAGGTCCAGGACTTAAACCATGGTTGACTACATGGCAGTCCAATGGCATAGCCATTATGCCAACTGCTGGTCCCTGTATCCAGTATTTATAACCATTTTCTATGTTTCTAGATCCTCTAGTCATTCAGTTTCTGCTATAGAGTGTGGACATTCGGTATATATTAAGTGGAGACATATAATGTTTCTCCTTCATAGCCTGGCTTGCTTCACTCAGCAGTAAATCTTTCATGTTCATCCACTTTCTTTCAAAAGCCAGGGTCTTGCTGGTTTTTTTTTGTTTGTTTGTTTGTTTGTTTGTTTTTTATGGCTGAGTAGTATTCCATAGAGTATATGTGCCACAGTTTTTCAATCCATTCTTCTGTTCATAGGCATTTGGGTTGATTCCATGTCTTAGCAATTGTGAATAATGCCAGAATAAACATCGATGTGTAAGCAGTTTTCCAACTAAGGATTCTTCTGTCCTTCAGGTTGATACCAAGTAGTGGGATTTCTGGATCATATGGTAGTTCTATTTGTAGATCTTTGAGGAATCTCCATATTGTTTTTCACAGTGACTGGACCAATTTACATTCCCACCAGCAATGTAGGAGAGTTCCCCTTTCACCATGCCCCTCCCAGCACTTATCTTTTTTTCTTTTTTTTTTTTTTTTTTAATCTTAGTGATTCTAACTGGGTTAGGTGTTATCTCATTGTGGTTTTGATTTACATCTCTCTTATGATGAGGGATGTTGAGCATTTTTTCATATGCCTTTGGCTATTCATATATCTTCCATAGAGAGTGGTTATTCCAACTCTTTCTTCCATCTTTTAATAGGGTTGATCGTCTTTTTTTCAGAAAAGCTGCTTGAGTTCCCTGTGTATTCTGGTTATCAGTCCCTTATCTGACACATATTTTACAAAAATATTTTCCCATTCTGAGGCCTGTCAATTCACACTGATTATTGTGCCCATGGAAGTGCAGAAATTTCTTAATCCGATGTAATCCCACTTGTTTATTTTTGGAATTATTGACTGTGCTTTGGGGGTCTTACTTAAGAAGTCTTTGCCTACCCCAGTGTCTCTAAGAGTTTCCCCAGTGCTTTCCAGCAGTAATTTTATAGTTTTAGGTCTTAGTAGATCTTTGATCTACTTTGAGTTGATTTTTTGTCAATGGTGATAGGTAGGGGTTTAGATGCATCTTTCTGTAGGTGGATATCCAGTTTTTCCAGCACCATTTGCTAAAGAGGTTTTCCTCTTTTTCCACTGGATTGACTGGTATCCTTTGTCAAAAATCAGTTGACTATATGTTTGGGAGTTTATTTCTGGGGCCTCTATTTTGTAGTATTGGTCCACCTGTCTGTTTCTGTGCCAATACCATGCTGTTTTGATTATCATAGCTTTGTAGTATAATTTCTGGTCAGGGAGTGAGATGCCACCCACTCTACTCTTCTTGTGCAGGATTACTTTGGCAACACGTAGTATTTTATGATTCCAGACAAATTGTATGATTGTCCTTTCCAGATACATGTAGAATGTCTCTGGCACTTTAATGGGGATTGTGTTAAATATGTAGATTAATTTGGATAGAATTGCCACTTTGATTATATTAATTCTTCCAATACAGGAACATGGTATGTCCTTCCACTTTTTTGTGTCATTTTCAATTTCTTTCTTTCTTTTTTTTTTTGCTTCTCATATTTCTTCTTGTGGAGGTCTTTGAGTTGTTTGGTTAGATTGCTTCCCAGGTATCTTATACTTTTTGTGGCTATGGTAAATGGATTTTTTTTTTTTTTGTTCTTTCTCAGTCAACTTGTTGTTCATATATAGAAATGCTATAGATTTCTGTATGTTGATTTTGTATCCTGCAACTTTACTGCATTCATTAATTACTTCCAGAAATTTTTTCATGGATACCATTGGATCTTCTATGTGTGCAACCATGTCACTGACATATAAAGATAGATTCATCTCTTCTTTTTCTATTTTAATGCCTTTTATTTTATTCTCTTTTCTGATTGTGTTGGCGAGGACGTCCAGTACTGATTGAACAGGAGTGGAGAAAGTGGGCATCCTTGTCTCGTACCAATTTTTAGAGGAAAGGCTTTCAGCTTTTCCCCATTCAGGATGATGTTAGCTATGGCTTTTTTATAGATAGCTTTTATTGTGTTGAGAAATGACCCTTCGATGCCAATTTTGCTGAGAGTCTTGATCATGAATGGATGTTATTTGTTATCAAATGGTTTTCTGTATCAATTGGTATGATCATATTGTTTTTATCTTTATTTCTGTTAGCATGGTGTATTACATTTATGATTTTACATATGTTGAACCAACCTTGCAAGTATGGAATAAAGTCCAGGGCAGAATTTTTTTTGTTTTCTTTGAGAGGTTTTCACTATAGGGTGCATGCACTTGCCAGGAAGACAGAGACAGAGAGACAGAAAGCAAGAAATCACCCCCTGGGGGGATGGCCACGTCGCAATCCCTTCTCCTCCGTTCTCCTCTCAGGATCTTGGGCACACATGCACACACGCCCGGCATGGGTTTAAGCCACCAGGTCCAGTACTCGAACCGTGGTCGGCTACATGGGAGTCTAGTGACATAGCCATTACACTAACTGCTGGTCCCTAGGGCAGAATTTTTTTTCAGCTGTCAAAAGCATCTTTGCCTTTCTGTCTAATGTCTGTTTTCTCTTGAAAGCCCAAAATTAAGAGTTTCACTCTATCTCATTTCTGTTCTTACTTGGAGAAGGCTCTCTGTTCTTAAGGGCCACCTCAATAATTTAGGATAATCTACTTGTTTTAGGGCATGTAACCTTTATTGCATGTGCAAGATAACTTTTGTCATGTAATAAAACATAGTCATGTCTTCCAGGGAATCAGAGCATGAATAACTCTGAGAAGCATTTATTTCACTTAACATACTCAAATTTCTCTGCTTTGAAGTGCTAGTACAGGACATAAAACTTGGGAACTAAGTTTTTTATTGGAAGATACACTGATTTATTCTTGTTAAGTGAAAGGGATAAGAGTATGAATTTAGAGAGAAGGAGATCAAAGACTAGATGGAACCAGCAAATGAAGAGCAGGAATTGCATTAACCAAAAACTATAACAGTGGTATCTTTCTCTTAAACCACTTAGAGAACATTTGAGTTTATTTAGGATTTAGTTACTTTTTTTCATGATTGAGCAAGGGCACTTCACACAGTTCAATGTGTGGAAATAATCTTATTATGCTCACACTTATATTTGACTCAGTTTGAAGTTAAGAACTCAATATAGATATACAGTTACACCTCAATGGTCTAGTACATTGGATTTAAATGTCATTATGGATAGTTCAAATATATTTTAGTTGGATTTGATGCATTACCTGTGAATGTTGCTTAGTTGATAATTAACATTACAGACATGCTAACATTAAAATTATTTAAAATTCCTGAACGTACAACAGTTGGTGGTAGGACAGAGTCACCTAAGAAGCGTGTAGAATGAGAGAAAGAAACTAGTTTAAATTTATGCTTCTATAGCAACTCAGCAGAGTGGATAAACCACATTCAGATAATTGAGGTTTGAGCAGATGTGAATTTGTTCTTATTAGAATTCATGATTTCAAACCCTACACAGTGCAAGTAAATAACTATTGAGCGGGAAACTGGAAGCTTAACCTTTTCTCTCTTTTTAATATAATCATATCAGTCATAGCTCCATACTTTAAAAAACAGACAGTTCCTTGAGTCAGTTGTGCAGCTAAAAGAATCATTAATCTTTAAGTAAGGGATTGTTCTTTCTGCACTCTGCTGAGGATTATATAGTGCTTTTCATGTACTATTCTGCAGAGTGTTTTACTAAGCAGTGAAGTATTTTTGAGATGTGTGATGAATATGAAACTTGCATAACTGCAGCAAAGGCTAATGCACTAAGAACTATTTGTTAAATCTGAAATGTGTCACACACATTTGATGCTTGACATACAAGATTCAGCAGAGAGAAAAACACATTCTTTATTTTCCAACAGACATAAGTAAAATTTTCCAAAGAGAAATATTTGCATAAGGCAGTTTATCCATGAATAAAAATCCTCCACAGGTTTAAAGGACAGGAGGTAGGATATAATGGTACAGGGATAAAACTTAGGATGACTAGTTTTGCTTACCAAACAATACATGAGTTCTGGTAGACACCAGGAAGAGTGGCTAATAGGTTTAAAAATAGTTTTCTTTATTGAAATTGCTATAAACCTCATCAAAGACTTGAGAATATTTGTGTTATGGTTGTGTGAGTTACTTACATATTTTGGATATTAATCTCTTAAAAATGGTATAGTTTGAAAATATTTTCTCTCATTCTGTAGGTTGTCTCTTTGTTCTGTTGATTGTTTCCTTTACTTTGCAGAATCTATTTAGCTTTTTATAATACAGTTGTCTGAGGGCCAGCAGTTAGTGTAATGGCTATGTTGCTGGACTCCCATGTAGTCGACTGCGGTTCAAGTCCTGAACCCGGTGGCTTAAACTCACACCGGGCGCATGTGTGTGTGTTCCCAAGATCCCAAGAGGAGAATGGAGGAGAAGGGATTGCAGTGTGGCCATCCCCCTTGGGGGGGTGATTTCTTGCTTTCTGTCTCTCTATCTCTCTCTGTCTTTCTGGCAAGCACATGCACCCTATAGCAAAAACTTCTCAAAAAATAAAAAATAAAATAACACAGTTGTCTATTTTCGCTTTTGTTGTCTGTGCTTTTGAGATTTTATACAAATATTTCTTGCCTAAACCAATGTAATAAACAGGTTCTCTATGTTTTAGTCTAGTATCTTCATAGTTTAGAAAGTGGGCAAAAAAGGCCTGAATAAAAGTTTATCAAAGGAAGATATACAAATTGCCAATAAATATATAGAAAATATTCTATATCAGTAATCATCAAGGAAATGCAAATCAAAATCACAAGATATGATCTTAACTCAGATAGAATGGTTATTATGAAAAGGACAAAAGATAAGAAGTATTTCTCCACAAGTATGTGGAGAAAGAGAGATCCTTATGGTTGGTGGGAATGTAAATTATGGAAAACAGTGTGGAGATTCCTTAAAATTAAAAAAAAAATGGCATTAATATGTTATCCAGCAATCCCACTACTGGGTCTATATCAAACGGTAATGAAATCAACAGGCCACAAAGATAGCTGCAGTTCCATGTTCGTTGTAACATTATTTACAATAGCTAAGATTTGGATTCAGTTGAACTGCTCATGAATAGATGGATAAAAAATGTAGTACATATACATATTTATTATTTAACCTTTAAAATTAATGAATCCTATCATTTGCCACAGTTTGAGTTAACTTGAAGGACATCATTAACTGAATAAGTCAGACACAGAAATACAAATACCACACATGATCTCACTCATATGTAAAATCTAAAAATAATAATCTCATAGAAGGAGAATATAATAGTGGTTACCAGAGGCTGAGGTACTTCTGGGGAAAAAATGGATGTTTTTACTTGGCTAAATTTTCTTAAATGGTGGATATTCTCCCAGTTATGAAAAAACAAATCTCTCTGTTCTTTGTTCCAGTTCATCAAGAGAAATAAAACCAGTAGGAAATATATAAGTTAAGAAATTTATTGCAGAGAATTGACTGAGCAACTAGCAGGTTTTTGAGATGGCTAGGAAAGTTCAAAATCTATAAAGCAGGGTAACTTGAAAGGGCAAGCTGACATTCCTACGAATGAGCTCTCCTCAGGAAATCCTCAATTCTGCTCTTAAGACCTTTCAGCTGATTGAATCAATATGCCCAGACTATCTAGAATAATCTCCCTTACTCAAAAATTAACTAATTATGGACTTCAATCGCATCTAAAAAAGACCTTCACAGCAATGCCTAGATTAGTATTTGACTGAATTATAGAACTGCAGCCTAGCCAATCTGACACATCAAAAGATCATCACAACCTCTCTTTTTCACTCTCCCTTTCTCCATCTCAGTCAAACTAAAAGATATTTAGACTGACTTACTATCTATGTTTCACTTTTCTTAGAAATTGTCAGTTTTAAAAAATATCAATAGAATATAGTGCCTTTTGTTGAAGTAAGATATTTTTTTCCTTGATAAAAAGATAATATTTACATAACTAAATTTTCACAAGGAATTAGTAAATTTGACACAATTATAATCAGAATATCTATTTTATAGTTTAAATTGTCAAAATGATACTAAAGTTAAGCAGGAGAAATAAATACATGTGAAGTGCTATGAATTTTAGTAAAGGAGAAATGAAAGAAAATAAATAAGTAAGCTTAGTGAGATATAAGGCTGGAATTCACTTACCTTTTGGCCCAATCAATGACTAAAAATCTGTATTATTGGGGCCAGCAGGTGGCATAGTAGTTAAGGCACTGGACTCTCACATGGCTGACTGTGGTTTGAGTCTCAGACCTGGCAGTTTGCTTTCTCACCTTCCCCCCCTCTCTCTGGTGAGTTCATGTGCCCTGTAGCAAATGAAAAAACAATTACAAATAAAATTAAATAAATAATTATTTTTTTAAAAAGATCTGTTTATTTTTCTTAAGGAAACAATCATGTATATGCAAAGATTTAGCTTAGGTATGTTGATTCTAATTTTATTCATAAGAGGAAAAGAAGTTAGCAACATCTTAAAAGGTCAAAATTTATCAAATTGACTTAATAAATTAGATTGGCATGGGAACAAAAGTAAGATATAATTACAGTACTATGCACACACATATATACATACATACATACATACATATCTCCAATGTCCAGTTCTGTTATAAACAGAATAATTAGAGGACTGAGAACATTTTGCATTGTTAAATGAAATAAAAAACAAATTTGGGGCTATCAGATAGTACAGCAGTTACATCACTGGACTCCCTCCCACATGGCCAACCAGAGTTCTAGTCTGGGACTGCACGACTTGAAACTCACACTGGGCATGCGTGCATGTGTGTCCAAGATCCAGGGAAGAGAATAGCAGAGAAGGAATTGCAACATGGTCATCCCCCCGAAGATGATTTCTCACTTTCCCTCTTACTGTCTCTGTCTCTCTCCCCCACCCCCAGAGAGCCCACATGCCCTAAGGCAAAAACTTCTTTAAAAAAAAAAAAGAAAACTATTCTCTTTTGTAATTGAGATTTATTTGTTGTGTCTACAATCAGTACAGACTTTTCAATTTGTACCCAATTCTTAACATACATACCAAAAATTTAAAAAGCCAAGTATAGTGATTCTTTTTAAGTTATTACAGTGACATTCCAGCTTCAAATTTATAGGCAAATTTTCCTTAAGAGGATATCAAGAACTATTGTCTTCAGATGTTGAAAGCTGTTATATAAGTCCCACCAAATCACAATTTAGTATCATATACACTACATACTTCAAATTTCCAATCTTTCACAGCACATTAACAAAATTATTAGGAAAACTGGACTACCATGACCAAAGATGTTACAGAGTGCACACAATTCTGACAGGGAGAGCAACAATCAAAGAGTGGTTTTCTTTAGGAAACAATACTACTAAAAAACATAATAGAAGTAATTTAAAATTTTCAAGACACATTAAATGCATGACTGTGACTCCAAACTGCCATTTAGTATGCTTTAGGATATTAAAAACTACCCACCCGCCCCCCACCTATGGAATGTTAAACTGACACACGCAAAAGAGTCAAAGCCTCCTGTAAGTCAATATCCCATTATTTTCTGATTGTACTGAAAAATAAACAACCAGTAAACGATTTCACCTCTCAAAAAAAGCATTTACACTTAAAAAAGGAATGAGGCGGGATTCTCTCCTTCTTAAAAATGTTTCTAAACCTACTAAAAAACTTGAATTTATAAAATAGTTGACAAAATAACAGTGACCTAAGTATGGCTCTCTCTCATGACAGAGGAGATGTTCCAGGTTGGTAGGGCTACCACTAAGTTATTGGGACACTGGCTCCATTTCTCTTGCTGCTCTAGTATCTTCAGCTCAGTCCTCTCAATTTATTATCCAAGGAAAATGATTAAACCTACATTCCAGTATTCCAGTCAGCAGAAGGGAATGAGGAGAGAGTAAAGGACAGAGGAAAGAGTAAAGGAAGAAGTACATCATAGCATATATTTTAGGCATCCATATGACTATTCAAATATTTGGGCTTATTATGGGCCAGCAGGTGCTTTGGTGGTTAAGGTGCTGGATCCCACATAGCTGACTGCACTGTTGAAATCCCAGACCAATGACTTAAAGAACACACCAGGTGTGTGTGTGTGTGTGTGTGTGTGTGTGTGTCCAAAATACCAACAAGAGAATGGAGGAGAAGGAATTTCAGTATGGACATCTCCCCCTGGGAGCTGATTTATCACTTTCCCTCTCCCTCTGTGTCTCTCTTCAGCAAGTGCACATGCCCTATAGCAAAAAGACAAGAAGGAGAGAGAGAAGAAGGGAGGGAGGGTAAAAGAGAGGAAGTGAGAAAAGAAGGAAGGAAGGAGATTTTTTGTTAAGTGATTTTTGGTTCAACTAACTCCATATGCAATAATTACATTGGCCTCCACGATAGATCTTCTCCACAACAGATTTTATCTTTTTGCCTTTGTTATCTTCCTTGATTCAGTTCCCCTCAGATTGGATCTCTACCTCATTATCTGGAGTCTACCTTGGATTCCCTGTCTCTCCTCTTTGGCACTTATGGGTGGAATTTCTTCTATGGGGCTTCTCTATTGTTTCTTACTTTGCCTCTTGATCACTTGTCCTAACTGTGTGGTACCCCAGTATGACTCTTACTTATTCTTGCCTTCTACATAATGGAGCCCTCATTATAGCACCAGTTCTGCTGGTTTCAGTAACAGTAAAAGTGGTCTGGCTATTTTTGGCAAATGTCTTCAATTATACAAATTTACGTGATTTTTAAAAAATTTTTTTGCCATAAGGCACATGTGCCTGTCAGACAGAGACAGAGACAGAGAGAGAGAATGAGAAATCGCCCTCAGGGGGGATGGCCACACTGAAATCCCTTCTCCATTCTCTTCTCTTGCACATGAACTCACAAGTGTTCCTTAGCCTCCTTGCCACTTGCTGGCCCATTAAGTGAATGGTTTTATCATAAAGAAACAGTTGAGAAATAGGTATACTATTTGTCCTTTAGATTATGACTTTGGGCAAATTATTTAATATCTCTATGGTCAATTTTCTTGCCTGTCATCTTGGTCTTTGATCAAGTTTCTAACAGAAATATCTAAGATGAGGTGACATACAGAATAGAGATTTCTTTTGTTTATAAATGTGATGGCTGGATGGTTCAAAGGTGCGAGGCTAGCATCAGGTTGGCCATGTCACAACATAGCCCACAGAAGCACAGAGAATGGTGAATAGGTGCAGAGAGATGGTGGTCTGTGTTCCATGTGGGTCCCTACCTGTCTCCTTTCCTCTGCTTATAAGCCCACCATGACTAAGTCACTGGGGATCTGCTCTAACTATCTGGTCGAAACATCTTCCCCCAAATCCCACCTTTGAACACTGTAATTGAATCAAGTTTTTACCTTCTTAACCCCATAAAAATGGGTCAGCACATAAAAATTTGGAGGACACATTCAAATCTATTGAAATGTAATAGGAATACCTATAATATCTATATAGTAGGATGACTGTGAGGATTTACTAAGTCAATCCACATAACACAGTATCTGGCACATTGTAAGTCCTCAATGAGGAGTAGCTAATAGCAATAAGTACGATTATACGTATACTTGCAATAACATTATTTTCAACTCATGTTATTATGTTTTATATTTCCTTGTCATTCTATAGCTTTTATTTAGTGATTGTAAAGCAGACATAAGGCTTACCGTTTAGGAGGGTTATTGGGGAGATAATAACCTTTCACTAAATTCACTGCAATATTTTAGCCTTAATTAATGAATGTCTCTTGGTGAATTAAGTTGGATTCTTCATAGTTTTGGGCCATCTTGAGTTTCTGCCTTTCAAGGATTTTTTGAATTATTCTGGTTGCTAGTGGAGTAAACTTGGGACTCTTGAGGAAAAGGGAGCTGAAGTGATGCATGGATACAATTGAATTGCTTTATTTATTTAGTGTTTTCCAGAAGTAAAGCAATTTCGATGAATTGTATTAATAGCAACTCATTCTTTCATTCAAGGAAAACATGAATCACATGAATATTAGAAAGTATCAGAATCTCAATGGCGTTAAGTCCTGAAAATGTTATAACACTGGTAGATCTAAATATATGTTCTTTGTGTTACTTAGAAATTGGGAGCTTTCAGAAAACATATTCAAAGAAGAAATTTAAGAGAGTTAAGTGAAAGAACCATTTGTAAAGATTTTGGCAAGGTTATGGTAATGTTGGGTTGGCGCGGCAATGTGTGGGATAAAGCGTGGTCATGGCAGTGAACTGTAGATGGTGAGGTACCCGGGGGCTAGCAAAAAACAGGAAATCGTTACACAAGAGAGTTGAGCATACATGGAAGGGAGCAAAGAGAGTGGTGGCCATGGCAAAGTGACTTTTTTTGCAGGTTTTGGAACTGTAGTTAGAACCACACCTGCAAAAACTGATTCCAAATGGGAAGGGCACTAGGGAGTATCTATCCTGACCCCTTTCCTCATTATAATCCCCTACTTGTTCTTCCCACTGGACTAACTTAATTGAAGCCACAGGGCATTGTAATCACAGCAATGCCTTGTACGGAGGTCAGCCTCCCGGAGCATGGTGCAGGGCAGAGAAAAGGAGACGTTAGGGAGAGGCCATAGTGCATAACTAGTGCACTTAGATCTGTCAGCTTAGCTCTGCCCTGTGCTCAGGACTTCTGCAATGGCCTGCATGACTAAACACACTGAGGAATTTCCCTCTCTAGTCTTGGATTCTGAATCAAATTAGACTTTCTGCTGAATGCTACTGGCTGTCATTCCTAGGGTGTTAATGCTAGTTTTACTAAGTCTACAATTCAGTTTCTCGGGGCTGAGTTTGTCCAAGAATGAGTCATTCTCCTTTCTCATGATGTCCTGATTATCACCTCTGAATACCTCGGGTCTAAATTCCAGAATAGGTTATTGAGGAAACAGTGTCTTATTTGCCTTATTATAAAATCATAGGGTTGGAGCCGCTCAAACGTTCTATTAAAAATATTTTATAGTCCTTAACCTAAAGAACATAGTAATCATTTACCAACCATGAATTGTCTGTAATCAGAAGTTGAGTACTGAAAAAAAAATATTTTTGGAGAGGTTTTTTGCTATAGGGCGCATACGATCGCCAGACAGACAGAGAGCGACAGAGAGACAGAAAGCAAGAAATCACCCCCCGGGGGAATGGTCACACCGCAATCCCTTCTCCTCCATTCTCCTCTCGGGATCTCGGGCACGCACGCACACGCGCCCGGCGTGAGTTTAAGCCACCTGGTCCAGGACTCAAACCACGGTGGACTACGTAGGAGTCCAGCGACATAGCCATTATGCTAACTGCTGGTCCCGAGTACTGAAAATTTAATTGTATGTAGCTTGAAGACCACAGTGAAAATTTTGGTTTTAATGTAAGCAAATTGGGTCAACCTGCTGAATAAAATTAGAAAAAGAGAATGAAAGGTAAGGTTAGAAAGGAAGGTAAGAGAAGGGGCTGAAAGTACTGAAGATTGATGTAATGATCCTTAGCTGGATAAGACAAAAAAGAGAAGGCCAGGTGTACATGTGCTTTAGCAATCAGATATCAATTCCTGAGTTAAAGTCAGAAATGCACCAACATTTGTATACAGCAAATAAAGCCTTCTTATAAACATCTGGTTAAAACTGGAGATTAGGAAGATTCTGAAATGTGTCCAAGAAAATCAATCAATTGTACATTGAAGTTAATAACCCTAAATTAATAATTACTCATTTAAGATGTGTAAATGGTACTGATGTGTCTTTGGTTGTTGTTGCTATTGATTTATTTGGAGAAAGGTTAAAGAAATGAACTATTTTTGTAGGTTTGCTTGGTCTACCAATCCTGTTTTTCCCATGGAAACTTACATTTTCTTTCCTTTTTTCTTTTTTTTTTTTTTTTAGAAATTTTTGCTATAGGGCACATGTGCTTGCTAGAAACAGAAAGTGAGAAGTCACCCCCCGGTGGGCTGGCCACACAGTATTCCCTTCTCCTCCAGTCACCTCTCAGGAGTTTTTGTTCACACTCACTTGTGCCTAGTGTGAATTTTAAGCCACTGAGTCTGGTACCTCAAATCATGGTCACCTGTGTGGGAGTCCAGCAACATAACCTTGTTGTCCCCAGTAACTTAAATTTTCAAATATCTGAATCTTAAGATTATTTAAGAACTTTATCCTTGGGACTAACAACAGAGAAACTATCTATATCACAAGTTCTGAAAATGAATATGTTTTAGAGCCCTCACAGGACATTCCAATTAGCAAATCAATCAAAGCCCTGTTGTATCCAAACCCCAATCATTTTTTTGGAGTCCTCACAGGACATTCCAATTAGCAAATCAATGAAAGCCCTGTTGTATCCAAACCCCAATCATTTAGCTGAACTAGAAATTTTTGCATTGCATTATGAAATTTACTGCCTACATGAATTAAAATTGGACTTTAAAAAACATAGTAAGGGGACAGCAGATGGGATGATGGTTAAGGTGCTAGACTCCCATTTGACTGACTGCGGTTCGAATCCTGGACCCAGCGGCTTGAAACATGTTGAGCAAGTGTACATGTTTGCTTAAAATCCTGAGAGGAGTATAAAGGAGAAGAGACTGCAGTGTAGCCATCTGCCCTGGGGGGAGGTGATTTCTCACTTTATCTCTCTCTGTCTTTCTAGTAAGCACATGCACCCTATAGCAAAAATCTCTCAAAAAATAAAACAAATCTAGTAAAATTTTATTCCTCATGGTAAATCATGAATGTATTTCTTTTTCCTTGTAGTTAGTATACTGTAGAGTATGTATTAAAGACTACTAAGAAAATAAAATTTAGTACTATAGTTTACAATAGGATCAGCAAAATATGGTTCAAATGTCAAATTTGGCCAGCTGCCTGCTTACCTATGGTCCATGAGCTGACTGGCTTTTACATTTTGAAATAGCTGGAAGTTTTCAAAAGAATAATATTTTGTGATATGAAAGTTATATGATAATCAAATTTCAGTGTTCATAAATAAAGCTTTATTGGATCACAGCCATGCTCATTCATCTATTGTATTGTCCATGGCTGCTACAATGGCAGAGTTTAGTAGTTGCAACAGAGTCTGTCTCTCCAGATCTGAAGTACTTGCTATTTAGCCCTTGACAGAAAGTTTGCATACCTCTGATTTACAGGATTCTATTAAGATAACGTTTTCTAACAGAGATACAAAAGACTAATTAAAATACACTATCTTGCTCCCAACTTAATATTGATTTAATCTTACATTTTAAAGGCTAATTTCTATTATTACAGTTTTTATGAGAAGTTAATTTTATATTATACATTAATAATAGTATATTTGTTCAGTTTGGCCTCAGAAATACCACTACAGACATTCTCTATTAGATGAACAGTGTTTGCAACAAAAATATTCTCTTAAAAAATTGATGCTTGAGACCAGCAGATGGAATAACAGTTACATTGCTGGACTCCCACATGGCCAACCATGGTTCAAATCCAGGACCTAATGGCTTGAAAATCACACTGGGTGCTTGTGCATGTGTGACCAAGATCCCAGGAGGAGAATGGAGGAGAAAGGATTGCTCCATGGCCATCCTCACTGAGGATTTCTTACTTTTCCTCTCACTGTGTTTGTCTCTCTCCTGCAAGTGCACACCAAGACAAAAACCTCTCAAAAAAAAAAAAAAAAAAAGAATTGATGTTTGATATAGCATTTTACAGACATGCAGTGTAAAACTGGTGAGGTTGGAGGATGACAAGCATTAGAGGATATTAAGAGAAAAGATAAGCAAAACTGAAAGATCTTGAGCACTGTGGGATGAGTTAGCAAATGTAGTCCACCATGAATAAAAACTGAATGAGAATCTAGAAAAAGAAAAAAAATAAGAGGTACTGTCTGTTAAACTTTGGAGTACTAAAGCATAATGAAAAAGAAAGATTAAAGAGTTTTACAAAAGGAGGAGGGTGGAACTCTTAAATCTTTCACCAAAGTGGAACTGCAGTAAAAAGATAAACTAGGTGCTGAGCTATACAGTATTGTGGGAACAGTGTGTGATAAATCAAGGATGTGGTCACAGCATAGTACAAGGGTTGAAATTCACCCAATATTTAATATAGTTTCAGAATCCACCTTCAGTAAATTTTGATGCGGTGCACAGATACCATGGATATAGCTTACTTATGTAGGTTTGGATTCTTTTCAAGTAGAGAAGAAAATTAGCCTTTCTGTGACAGAAGGTTTAGGAACCCAAGTATAGCATTGTTATATATTAGCTATAATATCCTTTCTAGCCACAATGATTTTAAATGGAGGTCACATGTACTTAATTAATTCATTTCTCTGTGTATGCATGTCTCATGAGCTATGAATTCAGATTTGCTTTTGCTCATGTCTCTGAGAGCTTCAAGAAAATAATTTAAGCAAGTCAGCTAATTCTTTGGAATATGTCACTAATCAAGGTATTAGTACATTGTAAACTCACTATATGACAGTTTTTAGAATGTGTCTCTTCCTAAACAATCTAAAAAAAGCGTTACAACTTATTATTTCCAGTTAAAAATTACAGTGAAATACATTATGAAGAAGCACTTTTGTAAAATCAAGTAAAATGCAGATGAAATAAAAGAAAATATGTTTTTAGAAAATAAATACTCTGTGAAAAAGAGGCATTACCTATTCATAATAATAAATTTTTTATAAATAGGTATTATCTGTGTAATTAGGCAATCAATTATTGCTTTTGCATAATTGAAAAAATCCTGAATCAGAGTGAACATGAAAAAAATTCAACTATAAATTTAAATTAGTATAACTAATATTACATGAACATAATTTTCTTAAAAGAGAAGTGCAGTTAATTCCCAGAGATAGAATCTTCCATTTTTAATCATCTAAATAATAAGTACAGGGAACCAGTAGTTAGCGTAATGGCTATGTCACTGGGCTCCCGTGGCTTAAAACTCACGCTGGGCGCGTGTGCGTGTGTGCCCAAGATCCCGAGGGGAGAATGGAGGAGAAGGGATCTCGGCGTGTCCACCTCCCCTGGGGGGTGATTTCTTGCTTTCTGTCTCTATGTCTCTCTCTGTCTGTCTGGCGAGCGCACGCGCCCTATAGCAAAAACCTCTCCAAAAAAAAAGAAAAATAATAAGTAACAAACCTGAATATTCACCAGATGCGTTAAATTTCACACTAATTTGTTATAAAATCCTCAATTAAAAATTTGTTAAACATTCAACCTTATATTTACAACTTTATAGTCACTAAAAAGTTTTCTTTAAACATTGCAGAACTCTTTATGTATAGTATTGAATCTGTTAATTTTGTACAGGAACTATAATTTAAGAAATATTTTATTTATTTATTTATTTATGTTTTATTTGCTGGGAGATGTGTGTGTTTGCTAAAGAGAGCCAGGGAGTAGAGAAGCCCCCACCGACGAGACTGGTATTCATTCTCCTAAATAAAGAAACCCCCACCGACGAGACTGGTATTCATTCTCCTCTGTCTCTCTCTCCTTTTGGGATTTTGTGTATGCACACACTTGTGGCTAGCATACTTTTCAAACCGTGGGGTCTGGAACTCAAAGCAGTCAGCCTTGTGAGGTGCAGCTGCCTTAACCTTTTGGTCACAGGCTGGCCCTATTGTATTTTATTTGTTGTGTCAAAGGCTGTGAGCACATACAGGATTGAGAGAGAGAAAACACCCCTTGATGGAACCTGGTCATACTATAATCCTTTTTCTCCCAATTTTTCATCCAGGGAAGATTCCAGGCACCTACACACTTGACATGTTTTTCAGGCTGTGGGCCGGGACTTGAACCCTGCTCAGTCATGTGGGATCTGGCTTCCTCTGCACAGCACTCAACTGCTGCACTACAGGGCTGGCCCGACTTTAGGATCTCTTAAAAATATCTTTTCATGGATGAACCACACAAATCATCCCATATCTATCTATGCAGACAGAAGGAGAGTGAATTTGTCACATTTTAGCTCTAAAGATGTCCCAGAGCCTGACCTAAATGAATATACTTAATTTGAAAACAACATTTACTTCTGAATATTCTGTTAAAATTCTCAGATTTCAGGGACTAGCAGATGGCATAATGGTTACATCACTGGACTCTCACATAGTCAACCGCAGTTCAAATCCCAAATCCGGCAGTGTAAAACTCACGCTGGGATCATGTATGTGCATGCCCAAAATCCCGAGAGGAGAATTAGAAGAGAAGGGATTGCGGCATGACCATTTCCCCTCGGGAGTGATTTCTCGCTTTCTGTCTTTCTGTCTCTCTCTCTCTCTCAGGCGATCACATGCATTCTATGGCAAAAATCTCTCTTAAATAAATAAATAAGTAAAATTCTGAGATTTCTATTGATCTATTGTCTATTTGGGGAAACTGTCCTAAAATAATAAGGTCCTTAGAATCAAGTGATTCTTTTTTTTTTTTTTTCCCTTATTTATGGAGATATGGAGACTTGGGTAATTATATAGTAATTACCTGAAATCAGTCTTTATTATTAACAAAGAAGAAATAAATCTTTTTATTTGCAATACTTTGACCTAGTATACATCTTGGATACCTTAATAAATATGTTCACATAATTGAGGAGTTAGTTCTACTAAGGGAGATATGTGCTAAGCTATTCGTACCTCCTAGAAAGTTCCAGACCCTTCACCCTAGCTAGTGGTAGCTAAGTAAATTCAGTAATAGAATATTTTCTTTCTTTTTTAAAAAGAATTATTTTAGTTAACTTTATTTATTATTAGTATTTTAAATATTTCCAGAGAGAGAGAGGGAAAGTGAGAAAGCAATCCAGGTCTAGGACTCAACCACAGTCAGCCGTGTGAGAGTCTAACACCCTTAACTACCATGTCACCTGCCAGTCCCAGTAATAGAATATTTTCAATATTTATAAGTGCATACTCTCATTGTGTAACAAAATGTTAATGATTATCTGCATTAAAAAAATATTTATTTCATGTGATAGAAATGTAGAGACAGACAGACAGAAAAAAATATCTTAACCAGCTTAGAACATTGGCACATGGGGATGCACCTGGTGTTTACAAAAAGGCTTTGGGATGCATACCCGGGATTTTCCCATGTGAGTCCAACATGGCAGAGAACTGTGTTACTGCTGCACCATCTTCTGGCCTCTGTATATATTTTAGAAAAATTTTTTTCTCAACGTTTTAAATTCTGAAGATTTTTCAATTTTGCATACAAAATGAGTATAAATCTGGAAAAATAAAAGGTTTCATTTGTTAGTGGCAGAGTAAAATCCTCCAAAAAATTTACTTCTCCCAAAAGAAGAACACTGGCAAAAAAAAAAAAAAAAAAAAAATCAAAGTCGACATCAGAGCTCTATAAATTTACTAAAAGTTGAAACAACCCTGGGACCAGCAGTTAGCGTAATGGCTATGTCACTGGACTCCCATGTAGTCGTCTGCCGTTTTAGTCCCGGACCCGGTAGCTTAGTGCGTGT
>NW_006159908.1:126656-133140 GCF_000334495.1 Tupaia belangeri chinensis | reverse complement strand
CTTTCTGTCTCTCTGTCTCTCTCTGTCTGTCTGGCGAGCTCACATGCCCTATAGCAAAAAACCTCTCCAAAAAAAGAAAAAAAAAAAAAGTTGAAACAACCCTAAGAATGCCTATCCAGGAAAAATGGCTATATTTTAATAAGAACAGTGAGCTTTGTGACATTTTAACATTCCTTAATCTTGCCTCGATCTATCTTTCCAGTTCTTCATGGTAAATTTGAAAACCCATGCGTTTACAACTACAGTAGCTGTAAAAACCAGTGTCTTAGAATTCATGGGAGGGTATAGGTTTGGAGCTTGCCCATAGCCTCATGCTCAGAGAATTGTCATAATTTGATCTCTCTGAAAGCTCTCTGAAAAAGCACCAGTGTCAGGAGTTTTTGTTTTTTTTTTTGGCCTGACCCAGAGCTCACCTTCTCCCATCTCCAGGACATTTGTTGAAAACAGTCAGCAATAATTGTTTGACATTACAGCTGCCTGAGGTAGTGTTACCAAGTAAGAAGCTGACTAAAAGGCATTAAAAGAAAAATTGTGGAATGGATGTCCACAGTGAACTATGAAAAGCTTCAGCATATTCCTGAGAAGCTAGTAAGCCACATGCATATGAATGATTGTGCACATACCCAGGAACGATGTGAGAAGATCCTAAGATCTCATTTATGGTATGGTAAATTAAGGCTAAGATATTAATAAACTGTCTGCCAAAGCATTAAGATGTACCCCAGCTTACATACAGAGCCCTCACCAAAGACTGGGAGACTTAATGAGTCAAAGAATTTAAGAAAATCTCTGAGCATTATCCAACCATTAGACTAACTGATCAGTCTTTAGTGGCACCGCAAAGTATACAGACCTTACATAATTAGTCTAGGACACATACTAAACAAACTAACAACAAGAGCAAACTCTGGGTAAGGGAAATCTCACTTCCGCGGTTGCCACATTAGGTTATTTCAAATGTCCAGGTTTCAACAACAAGTTATGAAACATGCAAAGAAACAGAGAAGTATGGCCCATACACAGGTAAAAATGCAGTTTATAGAAACTGTCCCTTAAGAAATCCTTATATTGGGGACCAGCAGTTAGTGTAATGGCTATGTGGAAGGACTCCCATGTAGTCGACCGCGGTTCGCGTTCTGGATCCGGTGGCTTAAAACTCATGCTGGGTGCGTGTGTGCATGCCCAAGATCCCGAGAGGAGAAAGGAAGAGAAGGGATTGTGGTGTGCCCATTCCCTTTGGGGGTGGGGAGTGATTTCTCGCTTTCTGTCTCTGTCTGTCTGGCGAGCACGGGCCCTATAGCAAAAACCTCTCCAAAAAAAAAGAAGTCCATATATTGGCTTTTTCAAAAATTTCCAGGACCAGCAGATGGCATAATGGTTACATTGCTAGACTTCCATGAGTCAACTGTGATTCAAGTCCTGGAACTGGCAGCTTAAAACTCATACCGGCGTGTATGCATGTGTGCCAAAAATCCTGAGAGGACTGCGTGTATGCATGTGTGCCGAAAATCCTGAGAGGACAATAGAGAAGAGAATGCAGTGTGGCCATCCCACCTGGGGGGTGATTACTCACTTTCTCTCTCTCTGTCCCTCTCTTGTTTCCTGCAAGTGTACACACCCTATAACAAAAAATTTTCTGAAAAAAGAAAATTACCTAAACAATGACTAGTAAATTATATTGGACTTGATAGATTAAACAACTTTAAATCAGCTATAATAAATATGTTTGAAGAAACAAAGGGAACCATGCCTGAAGAATTAAAGGAAAGTGTAAGAATAATGTCTTACCATAAAGGAAATATAATAATCACAAAAGTTCTCCCAATTAAAATTATAACCCCAGATGTTTTCACAAGAATATTCTACCAAACATTTAGAGAATTAAAAACAACCTGTCACTAACTTTTCCAAAAAATATAAAAGAGAGACTCCCAAGTCTCTTTTCAGGCAATATGAACTTGTATTTTGAAAATTCAATTGAGTACACACTCATAAATACACACACACACACACACATTCACAGAGAAATTATTATAGAAGTAATAAATGAATTTATCAAGATTGTAGTGTATAAGATTGATATACAAAATCAACTGAATTTCTATACATAACAATAAACAAGGAAAATAAATGTTATTTATAATAGCATCAAAAAATACTTAAGAATGAATTTAAGCAAGAGGTGTAAAACTAAACATTGCAAAAAAGGTTTAAAGAAGACCTAAATAAATGGAAATACGAATTGTGTACATGGATTAGAAGACTCTATATTGTTAAAGAGAGCACTATGTCCCTACCCCCTAAGGTGACAGATAGATTCAAGACAATCTCTGTCAAAATCTCCAGAATCTTTTATGCAGAAGTGGAAAAATTGATCCTAACATGCATATAGAATCAAGAGGCTGAATAAGTGAACAAATCTTGAAAAATAAGAACAAAATAGCATAGCTCATATTTCCTGAATTCAGGAATTACTTTAAAGCTACAATAATTAAAACTATGAGTCAATAGTATAAAGGTAAACTCATAGACTGATGGAATAGAATTTTGTGTTTAGAAATGAACCCATACATTGTGGTCAGTTGATTTATACAAGGATGCCAGGGAGTTCAACAGATAGTGCTAAAGAGACCAGATTTCAACATGCAAAAGAATGAAGCAGATTCCCTTCCTCCAGGCATTTGTGAAAGTTAACTAAAAATGTATCATAGACCTGTATATAAGAAATAAAGCTATAAAACTCTCAGATGATAACATAGGTGTATATATTTGTGGCCCATTAAGGCAATGGTTTTTAATATAAAATAAGCACAAGATATTGAGAGAAAAGAAAAAAGATAAAGAACATTTCATCGGAATGAAAACCTTGTGCTTTAAATAACAGTGTCAAGAAGGTGAAAAGATAGCCCATATAATGGGAGAAATATTTGCAAATCATATATCTGATAATGGACTTGCATGAGAATAAAGAAAAAAAAACAACTCTTGCAACTCAACAATAAAAGAAATATAACCCAATTAATGAGTAAGCAAAAATTTTGGATAGTTGTTTCTTCAAAGATATACAAATAACCAATAAGCATATAAAAAGATGCTTAACTTTATTAGTCAATAGTGAAATGCAAGTCAAAAACCACATGAGGTAACACTTCACACCAACTAGGATGATGATGATTATTTTTTTAAATGGGTAACAACAAGTGTTGGCATGTGTGGAAGCACTGGAACTCTGATACCCTGCTGGTTAAATTGTAAAATGGGGCAGCCATTGTGGAAGACAGTTGGTCAGTACCTTAAAAAGTTGAACACAGGATCAGCAGGTGGCACGGTGATTAAGGATGCTGGACTCCCACATGGCTTACTGCGGTTCAAGTCCCAGCCAGACCTGGTGGCTTGCTTTCTCCCCCACCCCCCCCCCCCGGTCAAGTTAAAAATAAATAAATAAAGTTGAATAATTAAAAAAAAAAAAAAAGATTGAACACAGAAAAGCCAGCAGATGGCAATTTTTCCCATATGGTTGACCGTGGCTTGAGTCCCATACCCAGTGGTTGAAACTCACACCGTGCATGTGTGCATGTGTGCTCAAGAATTCCAGGAAGAAAATGGAGGAGAAGAGATTACAGTGTGGCCATCCCCCTAGGAGGGTGATTTCTCACTTTCTCTCTCATTCATTCTCTCTCTCTCTCTCTCTCTCCCTGATGAGAGCCCATGCTCTAAGGCAAAAAGAAAGAAGAAAAGTTGAGCAAAGAGTTACCCTGTGATCCAGTAATTACACTCCTACATGTATATACCCAAGAGAAATGAAAACTTATGTTCACAAACTTGTAATTAAATGTTCATAGTAACACTATTCATTATAGCTAAAAAGTATAACTCAGTTAATGAATAAACAGAATGTGCTCAATTTGCTCAAGAAAAGAAATGAGGTACTTGCGCATGCTGCCCTGTGAACACTGAAAACCTTATGCTAAGTGAAAGATGAGAAACAAAATGTCACATATTATATGATTCCTTTTATATGAAATGTCTGTAATAGGTAAATTTATGAAGATAGAAAGTACATTATGGTTATTAGCTGTTGCGAGGAGGGGAAAATGAGAACTGAGTGTTAATATAGATATGTGTTTATTTTTTGTGAGGTGCTCAAAATATTTTGGGATTTGAGTGTTATAATGATTGCACAAATTTTTGAGTATTCCAGAAACCATTGAAATATACACATCAGAATAAATTTTATTATTTATTATGTGAGTGAATTATGTCGCAAAAAAGCTGTTTTTAAAAATAAAAATTTTGGGACCAGGAGTTGGCATAATAGCTGTGTCGCTGGACTCCCGTGTCGTTGACCGTGGTTCATGTCCCAGTCTCGGTGGCTTAAACAAAATGTCACATATTATATGATTCCTCTTATATGGAATATAAACACACATGCACACACTGGATGTGTGTGCATGTGTGTCCAAGATCCCAAGAGGAGAATGGAGGAGAAGGGATTGTGGCGTGGCCATCCCCCTGGGGGTGATTTCTCGCTTTTTGTCTCTCTGTCTTTCTGGTGAGTGCATGGGCCCTACAGCAAAAACTTTTCAAAAAAAAAATTCAGTGTCCTTAATCATACAGAGATTTAGATATGAACAAAGCCCAGTAAAAGGAGTAGGGACTTTCATAGCTATGAAGTCCTAATGGATATCGTTCTGTCACTGTATAATCTATGTTATGTTCTGTAATTGGGTATCAGCAGTAATATTTGTCTTTTCAAGAAATTTTGAGTATCATCAATAAAAAATAATGTGTACATTGAAAACAAAAAAATGAAAATGGCTTCAGAGTAAAAAGCAACAAACATCAATACTATGCAGTACAGTATCTGTGAGTCATAATATTCATTGATTTGAAACTCTTAAAGAATTTGGACTAACAGCTAAAATATTTTTACATTTGAGATATCAAATTTCATTTCAGCTTCAGGGTTTTGAAGTGGTTTTTATGAAGTATCTGTACCTAAAAGTTTCATTTTTCCTTTCATAAATGGCTATAATCCCATATGAAAAGCACTCTGATAAAAGCTACGTAAAAATACTATTTCCAGGACCAGTACTTGGCATAGTGGCTGGTGGGCTCCCATGGAGTCGACCACGATTCGAGTTCTGGACCTGGTGGCTTAAACTCACACCAGGTGCATGTGCGTACATGCCCAAAATCCTGAGAGGAGGATGGAGGAGAAGGGATTGAGGCATGGCCATCCCCCTTGGGGGGTGATTTCTCACTTTCTGTCTCTCTGTTTCTCTCTGTCTTTCTGGTGAGTGCATGTGCCCAATAGGAAAAACCTCTTCAAAAAAAAAAAAAGAATATTATTTCCTTTTTTATTAGGGGAGGAGTGTCAGGAAAGGTGGAAACGGCACCATAAAAGACTTTGTTTTGAACATATTTGTTTATTGGACTGTTTTTAAGTTTATATACAAGATAAATTTTAGTTAAAATGGACTATCAAGAATTTTGTTTTTATAACTGAGCCCCACATTTACAACTGATACATCCCTCCCAAGCTTTTGTGTTTGTTTGCTCAATAAGCATTAATTAGCAACTACCAAGCATAGCTCATATGTAGTGGTGATATAATACCAAGCAAAAACATATATTGGCCTTGCTTTATGGAGCATATATTTTGATAGGGGAGGGAGGTAATAACTGAATTTTCAAATAACGAAAGTATAAATGCATACTGCAATATGATCAGATGAAATTACTGCTAGGAGAGTGTATAATACAGGAATCTTATCTAGCATGTTGTAGATTTTTTAAAAAAAATTTTAAGAAATTCTCCTTGACCTGAGATTACCTAGATAAATAAAAACTAATTATATAAAGCAGAGATAGGAGTAGATGTGCCCCAAGCTGGTGGCCCCATCCCAAGACTAGGAGGGAGATTGATATGTGAGTGACTGTGAAAAGGCCTTTCCTGGCTCCCCTCCGGGGGCGGCCTCCCTGGCCTCTCCAGCGCTGGATGGCCCGGAGGCCAAAAACAAGGTTGAAGAACTTGCAACTTGAGAAGAGGACAGTTACCAGCCCTGCATTACCTTAGGGGAATTTAAGAACTACTATGCCATTCTTAAGGAAGCCAGATACCCAAGGACAACTCACACTGCAGATCCCCACAACACCATTCCTGGTAACTACAAGATGACTGCTGTGCCGCATCAGCTGATAATCATCCCTGCGTACCAGAACTGCTTTCCTGAAACTGCATTCCCTGGAGGCTCACCTACAATTGTGGATCTGGAGGAGACCCTCCCTTAATCCAACCCTGAATAGAATCTATGCTCCCTATTGTCAAAATCTTTATGAGCTGATAATTGGAACTCCTGGCCTCTCTCCCTTTACTTGTATGTATCACTTTTTCAATAACTCTTCTGGAAGACAATTGTATATAGCAGAGATGTTGTAATGGGAGAGTGGGAAAGGGCAGAGGGACAAACATAGGGAAAAA
>NW_006159908.1:125219-125655 GCF_000334495.1 Tupaia belangeri chinensis | reverse complement strand
AAAATAAAAAAAAAAAAAAAAAAAAAAAAAGGCCTTTGTGTGCACTTGTCAAAGGAAGCTTGGAAAGGGAGGTTATAGAGTGGCCAGAAACTGCATCTGAGAAGTTAGGTTAGGGACTTTCATGTCTATGCTGAGAAGGAAGAAAAGCCATATAGAAAGGTGTGTGGGAGATCGGGGTGGAAGTTCAGGACAGGACCAGATGTAGTTTTGAAAAGTTTCTTTGGGAACCAGCAGATGGTATAGCAGTTATGTCACTGGACTGCCACATGGCTGACTGTGGTTCAAGTCCTGTACCTGGTGGCTTGAAAATCATGCCAGGCATATGTGCATGCATGCCCCAATTCCTGGGAGGGTAGTGGAGAAGGTGCCGGGAGCCGTACCCCCAGCCGGGGTGGGTGCACAGGGAGGCCACGCGGGTGAACAGGCATTAGACTAA